>NC_029777.3:102578446-102591778 GCF_000817695.3 Arachis duranensis | reverse complement strand
AAAGGTTCAGGCATGGCCGAATGGCCAGCCCCCATGTGGTCACAAGACCGAATGATCAAAGACTTCTAATACAATAGTTAAATGTTCTATTTATAATAAACTAGCTCCTAGGGTTTACATGAGTAAGTAATTGATGCTTAAATCCACTTCCGGGGCCCACTTGGTGTGTGTTTGGGCTGAGCTTGATCTATCCACGAGCTGAGGCTTTTATTGGAGTTGAACTCCAAGTTATAGCGTGTTTTGGGCGTTCAACTCCGAATTATGACGTGTTTCTGGCGTTTAACTCCAGACAGCAGCATGTACTTGGCGTTCAACGCCAAGTTACGTCATCAATTTCCGAATAAAGTATGGACTATTATATATTGCTGGAAAGCTCTGGATGTCTACTTTCCAACGCCGTTGAGAGCGTGCTAATTGAAATTCTGTAGCTCCAGAAAATCCATTTTGAGTGCAGGGAGGTCAGATTCCAACAGCATCAGCAGTCCTTTTGTCAGCCTTTTTCAGAGTTTTGCTCAAGTCCCTCAATTTCAGCCAGAAATTATCTAAAATCATAGAAAAACACACAAACTCATAGTAAAGTCCAGAAATGTGAATTTAACATAAAAACTAATGAAAACATCCTTAAAAGTAGCTTGAACTTACTAAAAACTACCTAAAAACAATGCCAAAAAGCGTATAAATTATCCGCTCATCATGTTGTATCTTGCACTTGGGGAATTTCAGGCTCTTGACTAGTAGAAGATACAACTTTTGTCCCCTCGGAAGAGTATACATGTCGAGCTTCCGAAAGGATGTTGGCAAGGTCAAAATCGAAATCATCAAACTTTAAGTCTTCCGCTTCTGGAGTAGGAACATTGATACGAGATTCATCTTGTTCAACCTTAATTGGATTTGGGTAGGAAGAATGGTCGAGGTAGCTGCAGCTGATGTTAAAACAGGACCAAATTTCTATTGGGTCTCTGCATCTGTCGGTAGAGGCATGTAACTTGCTTGAAAAATATATGGGTATCTATGTTACATTGAAAAAAAACAAAGTGATTGTAATAATGGAGACAAAAGGCAAGTAAAGTTACCATTGGGGAGTCAGTAGAAGCTTGGGAAGCTGCAGTCGATGGTGTAGGCTGAATGGGACTTAAGAAAGGTAGAGAGACAGTAACCTTTGGAGGTTGGGTAACTTCAGTTTCGATGCTTGATGGGTTAACGCCTGCTTAAGAATAGCTTTTTGTGTCATCTTGAGACTTTGAGCTACGCCTGGTAGGTTTCAACTAAAGGAAGAAAAAGATCATTAAATATGCACAATGTAAGTTGACTATTAAAGGTGAAGAGTGAAGAAAGTACTCTAGTAGGAGGAGCTGGATCAAATTTGTGTACTTTCTTAGGTTTGTCCTCCATGAGAATATTGACAGCTCTCCCTTTTTTTGAAGGCAAAGTAGCCTCACCTGATCATCCTCTGCCTCGACCCCTTTTGGACTTTGCTTTCTTGGGGATGACTTCCTTATCTGATTCCGAGTTTTTCTTGACCTGTTTAGGGTCAAGAGCAAAGCCCAATAGGGTCGTTGGTCGAGTAGCTAGAACATAAAGAAATTATAAGGAAAATGAGGACAGAAAAAGATTAAACATTTGGGAAAACACGTTACCTAGAGGATATCCAGCAATCCTCATTCGACCATGAATTTTATCCCTGGTGTCGGGGTAATAGATGGCACCAATTGTGTTTATGCCTGAAGTACGAGGATCCTTCTTTCGGAGTTGATAATCTACTCCCAAGGCTCCTTTAGGAGGGTCGGGTAGTCGATCAGCGAGACCAAAAGGGCATTGGAAAAAGGAGAAAATTTAAATGTTTTCATAAAATGTTTCTTCTGAACAAAACGATCTCGGGATAAAGCTTTAAAATAACGATCGAGACATCCATGAAAAATGTGCTTCTTTTTTCTTTTTCCACACCTCTAAAGCCTTGATGAAAACGTACCTTACATTCTTGAAGTGTCATTTTACCTTATAATACTTTTCAAAGGCAATGATTTCGTTGATGTGCTCTCCTTTAGTTTTCTTCGACACAGTAGCAGTCTGTGCAGGAAGAAGAATTAGGTTAGAAAGTGCTTATTTGACTGAGGGGCAATGTGATTCATAATACTTCGACCATCATTTGTGGAAATTGAGGGTTGAGAGGAAGCAAAATTGGAGGTCACATCGTTGGTATCGGGTAACTCTCTGATGGTTCAAATATAAAACTTTGTCAAATTCTTCCAAATTCGACACTGGATAGTGAATCATTTGGGCTCCAATTTCGAGAGAGATAGGAGAAGGTAATGCCATGCAAGAGTAAATTGCCTCGACACATATTGTGGGGAATAAGTAATAAGTTTCTTTTTAAGAGCCATAATCGACTCGTGAGGGAGCCCTATGGGGAGAATTTGTGGAGTAAGGTCTTATGCCCACATTTCATCAAGAGCCTTTTGATTTTTTGATTTGAGACTTGTGAGAGAGTAAAGGTATCTTATGTTGCTTTTTCGACAAGCTAGAGGATTAGGAAGATAGCTCGAATCGTTGTTGCTTTTGACATTAAGGAAAAAAATTATAAAATGGCAAAAGCATCAACGGTTGACATGCCTTTTGGTTTCAACCATGTGAGAGTAGATAGTCAAATACCATTGAGTGGAGACTTAGGAAATTCAGAAGGGGCAGTGAGTTGAGGTTCAAGTATAGATTTCAGCCATAAATTGACAACCCAAAGACGACCAAAAGGGTTGATCAACAATTTTCCTCGTCAAATCTCGCTAACCATCAAAGACAGTGTCTCACACAACTGACCTAAAATAAGAGAAGAAAGATTAATATACTTCTTATGGTGAAGCATGATGGCTAATGGACGATAGTTGCTTTTTTGGATCTAGATTGACTTTGGACAAAAAACAAAAGCATTGAGGCATAAAAGTAAAAAAGTGACATGTTTGCTGTCGATAACAAGGTCCCCTTTGGAATCTATCTTGTTCTAAATAAAACCCAAAACAGAAGTCGAGTCCAAATTGATGTCAAAAACGTCTTCAGAAGATGTTGTTGTTCTGCAGATATCTTCATTAGGAGATACACCAGTTAAAGTGGTAATCTCAAGTAGGGTTGGACCCATCATCCCAAAAGGAAAATAAAAATTATTTGTGGCCAGACATCGAAAGTATAAACTAGCTCCAAGCATAGGAGCAGCATATGAGAGATCGTAGGTGGATAGTCGAAGAGCAGATACTATGTCTAGAGACTTCCAGAGGGACTTGTAAGTGGGAGAAAGCCTCGACATCCAAGTAAAAAATAATGAACTCGACTCTTTTGGGAGTGCAGTCTTAAAGACTCGACTAGCATAGTATGTGGCTTTGACATTCTTACAAAAAATTAAAGGAAGGTGTTCGGGGGAGATGGAAAGAAAGAAGCAATCAACTCGATTTGTTCTAGGGAGGAGATTGGACCTAAGAAGGAATATGTGACATTAGAGACTTGAAATGGAAGTAGTACCTGGCTACGCCGTAAGGCAGTAGTCTCGACATCTGGATTGGGAGCTCTTAAAGTCTCATCATCATTATAAAATTATGACACGCTGGTTACCAGAGGTGGAGGATCTATGATGTGAACGTCGTCATCACCTTCTTAGGACGAAGAAGCAAGAGTAGCAAATAAGGCTCCACCTGGAATAGTAGTAGCAGCTCTGGGAGCAGAGATAGAGGCAGATGCCATGGTTGTTCCTGCTGTAGAAGTAGTAACAGGGATGTTGGTGGTGCTAGTCGCAACTATAGTAGTTGATGAAGATAAGGTAGATGTACGATTGGAGTGCTACTAGAATGAAGGCCGTATTGAGTAGCCATGGAAATGAGATTTTTAAAGGGTAAAGGGGTTGAAAGAAAGTGAGAAAGTTTTGAGAAGAATGAACTTCTGGGAAGTGTTCAATCAAGGAATAATGATGAGGACTTGGGAATATAAGAAAGTTTAAATCAAGGAAAAGCCCATTAAATCCCATTAGGAACGTTAGTATCCCAGAAACGCACGAACCGTTTCATTTTCTTGTAATCATTTTTCAAAAATTGAATATTTAAAAGAAGCACGTGAGGATCACGTGATGTAGTAAAATTATTTTGACACAATGTTTTAAAGGAAAATATTGGGACCTTTTGAAATCGAAGAAGTTTTTAATGCCCTTTGAAATCGGAGGATGGCAATGCGTATGAAATGAGAGATACAAATAACGGTCGAACCACACATGTAAAAGTGAAATATCTTAACAAATATCATTGTCAATGAAACAAAGAAAGTCAAAAATGCTAAACAAAATAAGTGCAACTAGAGTAAACTCCTTAACATAAGTTTTAGATTCTGTTGACGTTGGTCCAGGTTTGAGGATTCTTGTGCTACTTTCTGGGCGTCGGTGGCTCGAGTGACGGCTTTGACTAAAGCATCTCGACCTAAAAGCTTGGAAGCATGAGCTTTTTCAATTATTTCCAGCCGAAGAGAGAGAGAGAGAGAGAGAGAGAGAGAGAGAGAGAGAGAGAGAGAGAGAGAGAGAGAGCAGCATTGGTGGATGCAACTTTGATTCTTTCTGATTTTAGATCAGCCAATTCTTTCTCTAAGGTTGCAATCTTCGATACCATTTGTCATTCTTTTGCCCGACCCTCTAAAAAAAACACGACTTGAGACTTAGCCGTGTCATATTTTGTTACCTAAGTGTCATAATCGGCTAAAGTCTCAAGTGACCTGTTCAGCTTTTGAGACGTCCTCAATAAATGAGCCAACAACAGAACACATGTCGGAGGAAATATGTTGATTGAGAAAGGCAAGCATATAAATGAGTTGAGCCTTTAAAATGTTATTATTAACGTCTTCAATGGAATGGTTCAAGCAATCGAGAATAATATTGATTTTATCAACGACTTGAGGATTTAGGATCATGGACACAGAGAAAGTAATTTTTTTTTATAACCTCTTCTTCTTTGGATGATGCTACCTGAGTCAACTTCTCAGTTTGAGGGATAATAGTACTTAACCCTAGATTAGAAGACATCACTATAGTTCCTTCAAAGGAATAAACCTGTCGAGCTTCGGACAAGAGATTTTTCAGGTCGAAGTCGATGTCATCAAAATACAAATCTCCAGCTTTTTGAGAAGGAACATGAAGTAGTGGTTCCATATCTTGATCAACGAATTTCTGTATCGATAATGTGGGAGTAGTGTCTTCGTTGACGAATTTCTATGTCGAATATCCAACGAAAACATAAGGATCAGGTGGCAGTCGAAAGGAATTTAACACTAAAAATCTAAATAAAAGAAGTACTAGTGGAGGAGAGATTAAAATATGAGATGCTATTGTCGATGAGGAATTCTGAATATGAGTTGGAACAGGGGCATACAGACCAATAGTCAAAGTAGTCTAAATAAGCTGAAGGAATTCTGTTTTAGCATAAGTTGGTTGATCCACTTCTTGATTAGAAGGATTGTTGATATTAGCAACTTGAGAAAAAATAATTTTCTCTAGATTGCTTCGACTAGTAGAAAATGGCAAGTATAAAGTAAAATTTCTAAGATTGTCAAACATCATTAAGAGTAGGGGTGGCAAAACGGGTCGAACCCGTTGGGTCGATCCGCTAAACCCACTAAAAAAGGTGGGTCGGGATAGGATTTAGAGCCCGCCAAATTAAAAAAACCCGCCAAACCCGCACCGCCAAATTGGCGGGTTTTGGCGGGCTGGTCCGTCGGGCCGAAAATTTTATTTTCCTTTTTTTAATTAAATAAAAGAGTGATCATTATTATAAAATTAATAATTATAGAATTTTTAAACACTTTTTTTTCATTTATTGTTTTAATTTTTCTTTTAGTTATTAGCTTTATTTATTTTATTTTACAATTTCGTATATATGCACATTTAAACCCATTTTAGTTGGCGGGGCGGGGCGGGTTGGGACGGGGCGACCCGCTTTGTCACCCCTAATTAAGAGTATACTTTTGAGGTTGTGAGTCAAATTGTTTGAGGCTATGGTGTTTTAGCTTTCGCCAGAACATCAATAGGTGCACGTTTTTTTGAGGTAAAGATTGGGCCACTTGATCTTCCTCTGCTCTGACCTCTGCCTTGTATATCCTAGTTTCAACTGGTTGTCGGGCAACAACAACCTGATTGATGGGTGTCTGTCGAGTAACTGGAAAAATTAAAAGATAAAGTGAGTTGAGTATCAGAATTATGCCTAAAAAATACTTGGGAAAAAGACTTATTTTACTCATTTTTGGTTTTCTTTGATGCAGGAGAAAAGACCAGACTCGAGAGGGCTTGATTGACAGATGTACAATGAGCAAAAAGTTATTTTGACCACCACTCATGAAAGTTAGGAGTTGAAAGAAAACAACGAGTAATACTCAGATGTTGGTATTAAGTCGACATCCTCTGGTAGTTCATCTCTAACGTCTTGTCAAATTCTGTTGTCTCCGACACCTCATAGTGAATCTTTTGAGCCATAGGATCGAGAGACAAAGGAGAAGGTAAAACTTGGACTAAGCCAAATTGTTGAGCTACATACTGGGACGAATATATAAACGACTAGCTTCTTTCTGAGATCCATGTCAATTCATGTGGTAAGCCAATAGGAAGGATTTGAGGAGTTAAGATCTTACATATCATCGACTAGTGCTTGATTTTCTGGTTGAGAGCTGGTAAAAGAGTTGAGGCATGAAATAGAACTGGGACGAAATGACAATGGGTTTGGAAAATATGAAATTATTGTCTTAATTGATGTCGAATAGAATCTTGATAAAGTGTCGAAAGACACCAATAGGAGACATGAGGTTTGGTTTCGTCCAAGAAAGCTGGGATAGACGAATGTCATCGATTGGAGTGTTGAGTACTTCCGACTCAGAAGCTGTAAGTCAAGGCTTAAGAATAGCTTTAAACCACAAATCTACAACCTAAAGGGGACCGAAAGGGTTAATCAAAGGATCCTCTTGACGAATTTTGCCAACAATCAAGGAAAGTGTTTCATAAAGTTGACTCATAATCAAGGCAGGAAGGTCAATGAGTTTTTTGTGATGAAGCATGATGGCTAGGGGTAAGTAATTATTCTTTTGAATTTGGACTGACTTTGAGCAGAAAACAAAAGAATTAAGCCAAAGCAAGAGGAAAGCTACATTTTCGCTATCAGAAATAGGGTCTCCCTTCGAACCCATGTCAATTTGGATAAAGTTCGATATGGAATTCAATTCGAAGTTGATGTCAAAATCATCCTCAGAATAATCAATCAACCGTAATACGAATTCACCATCAACGGGTAAAGCGATCAGGGCCAAAATGTCCATCAGAGTCGGACCCATCATTCCATAAGGAAAATGAAAGTTATTGGTGATAGGACACCAGAAGTACAAACTGGCCCCTAGTAAGGGAGCAATATAAGAGAGATTAAAGGTAGCTAATTCTAAGGCACGCACAACATTTAGAAATTCCCAAATTAGTTTATATGTAGGTGAAAGTCAAGACATCCAGCTCAAAAAAAGGGGACTTAAATCCCTAAGGGGAGCAGTTCTAAAGACTTGACCAGCAAAGTATAAAGCCTTGACATTTTTTGTAGAAAATTAATGGTAAATGCTCTGGTGGTGATGGAAAGAAAGAAGAAACATAATCAAGTTGTTCTTGGGTGGCCAAAAGACCTAAGAAAGAATACAATACTCTATTAACTGAAAATGGCAGGAATATCTGACGGCACCAGGGATTAGAAGTTTCTGCATTTGGATTTGGGGATCTTAAAGCTTCATCTTCATTGTAAAACCGTGCCAGTGCAGCCATTAATGGAGGAAGAGGAAGGGTTGTATCACCTTCTTCCCGAGAATGAGAAGCAGCGGCCATGGTTACTGAAGAAAAGAACGCAACGATAATGATTGGCATAGAGTTTAAATGGAAAATTGATTGGAAAACTATGGAAAGTGTGTTACTCAAAAAGAAAAGGATTAGGGTTTTCAAGCAGCAAGGTTCTTGGAAATTGGGGATGATTTGATTTGAGGAGTAATGATGGAGTACTCTATTTAAGAAAATGCCCATTAAAACCCAAGACGTTATGCATTCCCAGAAAAGCGTATGTTGTCTTAAATGATGTGTAATTGTCCTTTCAAATTTTGAGAATTTGAAAAGGTTGCGTTTGTCCGGCACGAGAAATATTAAAACTTGTATTTTTGGAACAAAATAACAAGTTTTAAAGGGACAATTTGTTGGTATACAAAATGATTTTTGCTCGACAAGAGGGCGTTTCGACTACAGAAACAGAAAAATGCAGGCTAAAGTCGAAGAGAGATGATGTAGAAAGCGTCGAAGACAAAAGATAGTTATTGCCTTTCCTTGAGCATCAAGGCTTGCTGTTCGACCTTCAAACTGAATGGAGAACATGAGTGCGAAATTTGAGGAGCAAGCTGAAGAAAACATTGGACTTGAAGATCAAGGAAGACATGGGTGTCAAAACTCGGGTGTCAAGATTCTTCATGGTCAAGACAAGGTCATGACTGAGTCTGAGAAAAAGGAGGAAGTAAGGTGGTGGATAACATGCTCCATGGAAAGTCAAATAGTAAAAACTCAGAAGAGTTCAGGGACTTCAATCAAGAACACTAGATCATCACATAAACTCATAAAATTCTCAGTTTCTACGACGCAACGAAAGAACGTAGAGTATAAGTGCATGTGAGTGTTAGAAGTCAATTTTTAACTTGTTTTCTTTTGTTTATTTGATTCATTTTCGTTTATTTTCTTTGAATTTTGTTATTATTTTGCTTTGATCGATATTTTACTTTTTATTGTCTTCTTTATTTAATTATTTATTCCTTTGTTGTTTTTTCATAATTCTGTCACTAGTAATTTTGACATAAAATTACTTTGACATCATAATCAAGTAATTCCCAGGTCGAGGTCACTCTTTTTTATAGAAGTCGTATGTGCTCCTCAATACCTAAGATCTTGATACAAACTCGTTTCGATACTACTTGTCGAAATCGACCAAAAGACGAGTGAAACAGTCGATCTAAAAGCGACTCAAATACTTAATTTGGGATTTGGATCCTCTAAAGTTTGAATTTCACTTTAGAGAGTAAAGTGTGATCTTCTACCCTTGAATAGTTTCTCTTTCACATTTATTCTTGATCCCACCTATAAAATAATTAATGGTAAGAGATCACACTTTACTATCTAAAGTGAAATTCAAACTTTAGAAGATCCAAATCCCTTAATTTGGATTCAAAATACTCCTTTTGCTTTAAAATAATTGTTAATTTGACTATTTTAATAAGTGCAGATAATAAAAAGTATATTATTTATATTTAATTATGATTTTAAAAGTCGAATCAAACTGAACAATTCAATTGAGTTAATTGAAAATTGATTATCTAGTTGATTCAATTCAAACTAAAAACACTATAAAAATATAAATTATTATCCTCAATACCTCTTTTAACTGACGATCTAGCCGTCGATAAAAATATGTGGCTCAGAGTCCTATTGCATTGGTAAAATTCAACTCTTTTTTATGATGGTCCAATATTGATAATAAAATTAAAAATCATTAGTTTTATAACTCATATTTAAAAATCATTAATTAAAAATCACGCGTGGATATTGTTGCTGATCTCTCAACTTTTATTCCATGAGTATTGACACAGCACACCTGAATTGTAATATAGTTTTGCTTACAACGAAACTAAAATTTGTTAATCAAATTTAATTATTTTATGTATAATATCAAATTAATTTTATAATCCAATGATTATTAGAAATAAATTCTAACTGTTGGAAATAACTCTAATATTTTTTAAACTGCTTTATATTTATGATTTTTTTTAAAAGTAAAAGTAATGAAATGTTGTTACTATATTTTCATTTCATATTTTTATTTTGAAAAAAATAATTTTAAAATAGAAAATATTGTAAATAAGTAAAAGTGAGAATGCAAACCAAAGGTGCTTAAGCTTCCACTTTTTTTTCCTAATCATAAAAGCGAAAAGTGCATTTATTTTGAGGTAATTGTATAAGGAATTTTAATAAAAAAAATTCGTTATTAAAAATAATGGATTTTAAATTCCCTCGAAAGAGATGGAATTTCAATTTTCTCTTTTAAAAGCACATTATTCTTCACCTTCCGATCTTCAAACAAGGATTATTCTCGTCTCTCCTTCTTCTACTATTTTTTTTTATAGCTCTATTTGTTTTGTGACGTTCAGTTTATGAAATATGAGCTTGTTAGATTTGATCGATTTTAACCAATATTAAATTTTAAAATATTTTTATTTTATATATAAATAAAATTTTAACTATCTCAGCGAATTGTATTATTTGCTTAAAATAAGATCTTTTGTAAATGGATTTAATTTAATTACTTTTCTGAAAAAAAAACATTTTAAAATATAACTAACATAATTAGTTTGTTCAGACAAATTATTTTACGATTGAAAGGAACTTAATTATAGAATTTATCTATTATATTGAAAATACATTTAATTTTTAAAACATTCTATCCAAACATATTATTAGATGAAATTTTACCTTTTTATCATGATGTAAACTACAATATTAGATTTGGGTTTTTGACTTGGGCTTGGATTTTAATTTGTAGACAACGAATCCTAAAAAAATTTAGATTAATTACACAAAATTGTTATTTTTTTGCTAATTTTAGCGTTTTTAGTTTCTGCCTGAATTTTTCATATTTTTGTGGCATTTTAGTTTACTATGGAGGTTTAAACCGAAGTCCAAAAATTTGTCTAATGCGATAAAAAATTATTTATTTAATACAACAAAAATGACGGTTAAAATTGTCTTTGTAAATGATAAAAAATGTCATTTTTATCCAATAAAAATGGTAGTTTGTAACTGCCATTTTAAACAACATAAAATACCATTTTAACCAACTAAAAATACCGTTTTAACCAACTAAAATACTGTTCTGTCAGAATAAAAATGGCAGTTTGTAAACGCCATTTTAACCAATCAAAACCGCCATTTTAACTCTGGAAATAACGACGGTTTAAACTGTCATTTTAACTAACAAAAAATTACCATTTTATTTAAAAATAATGACGATTTGAACCGCCGTTTTAATCTAGAAAATTGTGGCGACTGAAAACTGCCATAATAACTAGAATGGTGCCTAAAATTATGTCATTTTCTAAAGCCATTCTTAGTAATAATGGCAATTCAAACCGCCATAAATACCCAAAAAAACTGCCATTTTAACCAATTTTTTTTGGTAGTATTTGTAGACAACAAATCCTAAAATAATGCAAGTAAGTTGATGGGATCGAGACTATAAATACTGTTAGTTATCACATTTCTCTATACTCTAGAATGTGATTAATTCTTAAAACATTCTATCCAAATACATCTTAAAATGAAATTTTACTATTCTATCACAAATATTTTTTAAATTAAGATTTATTTTGTTCGGCTAATATACTATGTAAACTGCAATAATTGGACTTGGGCTTTTGGGCTTGGGTTTTGTAGACAAAAAAACCCTAAAATAACGCAAACGAATTGATAAAATTGAGACTATAAATACTATAGTTATCACAATTCTCTATATTTCAGAAGGTGATCGTATTTGAATTTTTTTATTGTCTGAGTGTTAATCGTCACTTCAACACAATAGATATATGATCAGATATACGATCTAACGTAGCTAGAATCAAGTTCATTTTAATCAATTCAGAAGAGCGAAATCAGGTATATGATCTAATCTCTATTTAATTTGATTTATAATTCATATACAATTTGATTATATCTTGCTCAAACAACATAATTTTTTGATATATAGCAATCTTTTTATTTGTCTATAATGGAAGGTTAATGAGAACTTCAATTATTGTAATTGATATAATTATTGCTCATACTTAAAGATAGAAGATTTTATTTGTTCTCTCTAAGTTGTGGTTAAATTTGTTTTATATATGATTGGTTAAATTATGAAAGGAAAAGCAAGTTGGTTTTTGGGATTTTAGGAACACGTTATCTTTAAACCATGTCTTCTTTTGCAAAAATAAAAAACCTGCATAAATTGAATAAAAAATTAAAAACCTTAAGATCTCTTTGGTTTCTCTATTGATTTACAGTTTTCATTTTATATTTGTTTCCAAAATTTTGTGATGAAAAAAAAATTAAACAAAGCATGAAAAAGATAAATTTTGGTTTTCTTATTTTATTTTATGTTTTTATTTTTTTTCACAAAATTTTGAAAAATAAAATAGCAAAAACAAGATAAAAAAATCTAAAATCAAGTCCTTGATTTTGAAGTAGAAGATTATTTTGTAATCAAACCCTCGGTTGACCAGCCGAGCTCACCCATCCTGGTGCACCCTAATCTGATGATCAACTGTTTAGACTTAATAACTCCAATTTTGATTGCTTTGATTTTCATATATCTAGCATCTTAGCTTGATTGATTGAAATCCAGCATTAAACCATTATTCAATGAAGATAACATAGGTATAGGGTGTTAGGGACCAAGACCTATAGTTTGGCTTTTTTTTTTCTGTGGTCTTAGTTTGTTTTTTGTTAAATGGGCATTTTATTTGACCATGTCAATAATATTGTCTCTAATGGTAAAGACCAACACAAAATAATAAAACTTCACAATATCAAAAACATCAAACAATGTATTTTATTGAATGGAACCATTTAAATAAACACATCTAAAATATTTTTTTAAAATATTTTTTAATAATTAAAATTTAATTAAATTATATTATTTTTGTTAAATATTATTTTTCAGTTAAATTAATTTATTTGGTCTAATTTTAATAAAAATAATACGATTTAATTAATTATATGTATTAAATTTTAATTATTAAAAAAATATTTAAAAAAATATTTTAAACATCTTTATTTAACTGATTCCTTTTATTAAAACCAAAAGTCCAAAACGAATAATTATATTTTACAATGAGAACATATTAAATAGGAGAAAGAAGTCAAGGCGGTTATTAATGTTCCTACATAATATTTTAGGGAAGTGATTCTTCTATTCTTAAAATTGATGATGTCACTGTTTTTATATATATTTTGAAATCGCTCTTTATATTCATTATTTTATTTTTTTATAATTTTTTTATTGAGAATAATTTAAGAATAACATACAATAAAAAATAACCTTATGAATTAGGAATGGCAAAAAATTTATATTAAATTTTTTAATTTTTAACAAATTTTTATTATTCTAAAAGTTTCAAGCTATCAAATAAATTAATTTTTCTATTAATTTAGTTTATCTATAATTATTAGAACCATCTGATATAATAACGCGAATTCAAAAAATTTTAACAGCAGAATAAAATATATATGACATA
>NC_029777.3:102570056-102578066 GCF_000817695.3 Arachis duranensis | reverse complement strand
AAACAAAAAATTATTATAAAATAAAATTTAATAATTTAATAGAAATAAATAAATATTATTATTATACATTTTTTAAAAAATTTTCAAATTATAATAGACAATAAAGTACCTAGATCCATCCCTATTCTGACATGTCATGTTAACATGTTAATTTGGATGTTAACTAACACGGGGAGAGAGGACATTTAGTACAAATTAAGCGTAAAAATCTATTCTTATTCTTAGTATTTAACTAAGACATTAGTTAGGATAACTAAAATAGATATTTTGATTCTTCTCATGCATCCAGTGTATAAAAAATTTAAAAACATTTCATTATTTGTACTGTGTGTATTCAAATTTTATACTTACAATATTTTTAAAAATATCTTTAATATATACGCTTATTTAAAAGACCCGTATTATTAAAACAAACATAATAAGTGTTTCTGTTTGCACATGAACATTTATGCGGGAATAAATTCTCTCAATTTTTTTATTTAAAAAGATAAAATATAATTTCTATTATTAATTTTATAAATAGAATAAATTTTTTTTAAAATATTAAAAAATTAAAAATTACACTTTATTTCCAAAATTAAAAAAAAATAGATCTATTCTCATATTTACGCATCCTAAAATTGCGCACACAAGTAGTGCAGTCCATTGACTTCATTCATATCGTGGTGTCTTACACATAAAAACACACATGCCACATGGCCCTTTAAGTTGTCACTGATATTTATTTATTTTAATTTAATATATTTATTGCTACACATGTAAAGGAAAAATATTTGAAGTTGTCAATTAAGATTGGATAAAATATGTTTCATTTAAAAAAAAAACGTTTGCAAAAAGAGTTTTAAAAGTATTCTTAATGTTTAATTTGTATACTCCAACTTCTTAAGTACGTCTTAATTAATCTCTATGTTAGCTCTATTTATTAACGATAAATTAATCAACTTAGAGTAATTTTAAAACATGAATTAAATATTAGAGAAAAATGATTATTTGTTTTTGAATTAGGGACAACTTTAAACAAAATCAACATATATAATTAACAATTGGAGAATAATATAAACTTAATTATTTTAAACTTTGAAAGTAAAATCTCTTTTCCTTCACACCTTGAGCATGTTGAGAATTTTTTTTACTTTTTTATGAAGAAAATACTTTAAGAATAAAACCATACCCTACCAACTAAATTTTATCCATTTTGCATATATAAAAATAAATAATATTGAAACCTTTTTCTTCACCATTCAAGTTCTCAATTCTCATGGCACCACTTTCAAAGTAGAGGACAAAAAAATGCTCTAAAAAGAGGAGTCAAATCAATAACTTTGATAACCCGTCCCATTGAAAATGTTCCATAATGATAATTATTAGCACCTTGAAAATTTGAAAGAATATAATAATAACATATAGCCAGCAAAAAAAGTTCTGTCAAAAACACACAAAATAATAATAATAATAATAATAATAAATCTTAATAATTCTTAGCTAGCAAATTATATTTTATACTTTTTTGTATCTAACAGTTGGCCATTGAATTTGCAGAACCAAACTGGCAATTCATAATCTAAAGTGAGGATTCTGAGTCACAGCAAGGCCTTTGAAAACGACTTCTCAGATACTGATCTCTGTTGTTGTCTTCTTAAACAGGTAATTAATTTAATGATTTATTTTTGGTATATCTGCAGAGACCTTTCTCATGAATTAAATTAATTTACTAAGATTAGATATATATGTACATATATAGTGGGGACGGAATGATGAGTAACATAATTGATAACATAACTTTTTGTTTCCTATGCTTTTGAATTTAACTATTTTAAATTAAATTCAAATTATAATTAGGCATCTAATAAACCATTTTTTAAATAATTTCCCTTCAATTTAATTTGTATGAATATATATGTTCTATCATTAGCCTTAACTTCGAATGCTCAACTTGTTAATTAAAGTTTACGATCCCAAATAAATGTGTATATCTTAAGAAAATAATTGGAAAGATTTTTTTATCAGATAAAGTAAAAAAAAAAATGTATATGAAAATTATTCTTATTGTTTATTGATAATTATTTTCTTTCATTCATTATTTAATAATTAAGATTACAAGTAAGAGAATTAAACAATAGTATTAGCTCACATTTTAAAATAAACATTTGTAAATCACACATTTTCTGGGCGTTTTCAACCTTCTTTGGAATAATTAAGAAATAAAAAATGGGGAATAATGTACAGTGATTAATATACGAGCAAAAGAAAAACCCTAAAATAAAATAAACAAAGTAAATTTAAAAGAATACAATACTTACACTTTGACAAAAGTTATTAAATACAACTTAATTATACTAGCAATTTTGGAAACAAAAGTTATTAATACAACATTATCATCAATGATTTCATATCATATGCATGACAAGTAAATTAAATTTTTATCACTAATTATCGGATTAGCTAGCAATAATAACAAGAAGGTGAGGTGTGCATATATATTTACTAGCAGTTTTTCAGATGCACTCTGTGAAATTACATTTTTATTGATTATTTTTTATATAATATCATAAAAACAAAATAAAATAATTCAATAGTTAAGGAATTTGTAAAGATTATAACAGAAGAAATCATGTCCAATTCCTTCCAAACCTTGGTCCTTGATCCTAATATGCGATTCCATAATCTTTCTAGACCAAAATTTATTGATATTTATTGGGATTAAACTCTAGAATCTTATTTATTATATACTAACTGATTACTAGTTTTTTTTTTAATCTTGAAGACCCAACTACGATAACATGTAAATATTTGATTTTAGTCTCATTAAAATCTAAATCATTAAATAATCTTAACTTATTATTTTTGTTTTTAAAACAATAGTGAGATCTCTGTATATAAATTAAACAATATAATATAATTATACTTATTTATGCAGAGAGTAATTTATCAAAAAATACCCCAAATTTTTAAGTTGCTGATAAAAATATCCTCTAAATTTATTAACGATAAAAATATAAAAAAATGACTATTTTTAATAAGTAATAAGTTTGTATTTTATATTTGGCAAATCATTTGTGTATTTGATTCTCAAAAATAATTAAACAACTATTAAAAAGTGAATGCAAAAAATAGGATCAAAATTCAATATCTAGATTTTTTATTTCTTAAAATTTCTTTTGTTATATAGACAAAAAAAAGCACACAAATCAGTTAATGTAAAATTACTAAATTTTAAAGATAAAAATATTTTATTTTTTAATCATATTTATAAAAAATAAATTACATCAAAGTCTGGTCTCTAATATCTTTTGAAAATATATATTTTACGATTGAGAATTTCTTTCTTATTTTAAAAGTATTTTTGTCATTAGTCATAATATTAGAAAATATTTTTGTCAATAATTTCATAATTAAAATTTGTTTTTTATTTTTTCTTATCCTTGGTATTACTAACAAAAATAATTTTAAAAAATATGAATAGCGAATAAGACACATATTTTATAGATTTAATTTGCAAGATTGAGGATACGAATAACAAATAAGATAAATTTGATTTGACTAGTTTGAATATACTAAAAAGTTTTTTTATTATTTTTAATTATTAATATATTATTAATTATTATTAAAAAAAGTTAAGTTAATAACTATAAATAATAGTTTAAAATTATAAATTATAATAGTTCCCCAACTTTTTTTTATTTATTCATCAACAATGAAGAAGACAGGTACTAAATATATAGATAGTATATAAATTGAAGAGAGTTTTAAAGAAGTCACATCCTGAAGCAAAGAAACATTTGATGCATCAAAAGCCTTAGATTTCTCCGAATATATTACTCGCTGTCAAGCAAAGCTAATTTGGTTTCATATCATTTTACATCGGAAACTTCCTATGAAATTTATACCTGAGAGTTATTAGATAATTTGACTGATTTAACTAAATTTTCATCTACGACTCTCAGATATCAACTTCACGTAAAATCGACTTTACCTGAATTTTCACCTTTTACCTCACCATACGTTAGTTTTTACAAGCTGTCTTTAAATTACAAATGAAACAAGTGGTACCTACACAAAAATCTACTTACATATATAATGATCTAAAAAACTTATTGCTTTTTCTCTTTTCAATATATAGAAACACTAGAAATAATACAATATATATATATATATATATTAATCTCCACCAATCTTATTAGTCTAAGTTTCTGTGGGGCTGTCTCACATCAGTAATGAAAGTTGAAGCCATGTCTATACCATAAATATTTATGATTCCGTCTGCGTTTATTTTTCTCTTTAACTACCAAATTTCATCATACATATCACAATCGCTTTCGCACAGATAGACCCACGAAAGCAAATTAACTCTATTGAATTCAAAGATTTATTAAGATACTTACACTTCTCAAATTATAAATAAGAGAGGAGACGTATGTTATTTTTTTTCTCCAAGGGTAATTTATTAGGTGATCTTCTTAATTAATTCATACGTGTATATTTTATGCATGACTATTTAATAGATAATAATGTATATTAATGTCAATATCAGTATCGCATAGATAGATAAGAAACTTGTGCTTTGAATTGACATTGACTTATTATTCCTTTATTTGTCACCTTTATTACAAACTAATAATAATATTCCTGTGGTTGTACATTATTTTTAAAAAAAATTTTTAAAAAAATTTGATAATTATCTCAAAAGACAACGAAATTTTTAACAAAAAAAATATTTAATTTGATTTTTAAATTTTATTTTTATGAGATTAATTAATTTTTGTGTCAGTATTTTTTTTATTTTTTGTTTTTGACACAAAAATTAATTAGTTCATCAAAGTAAATTTCAAAAGGCAGGTTGAGTATTTTTTTTGTTAAAGAATTCATAGTCCTTTCGAGATAATTGTCAGGGACTGGGTTGAATATTCACTCTTATTTTTTGAAAAAAAAAGTATTAATAAACAACTATACTAAGTAGTATATACTAAAATTAGCTATTAATATCGATCACTAATATAAAATATATATTAAAATATAAATATATATTAAAAATAAATTAAATTATATATATTTATATATAAATATATTAGTGCCTGATTTTATAATCGAAATAGTATTTGTGATTAATAAATTCATATAATGCAAAGGTGTCTCACTTAATCAAATTAATTATAGTCACATCCTAATATACTCCATTATTTTATATCAAAGCCTATATTCAAAGAAACACAAACAGAAGTAGAAAACTAAAGTGAGATAGATGCATGTTTTAGATGGAACTGTCTAAAATTGGAAATGATTCTTTTATAAGAAGATTGATATACACGAATATTGTTTAACTAGTTTAATGTGTCATTTCGAGAATCAAAACTCTAGTAATTAAACAACGAAAAAGTATGGGAATTTCTTTTTAGGCGATTAGTGGTAATAAAAAGATACATATGTAAAAAAATATAATTAAAAGACCTATATGGACCAACATCAAACAATCCATCACAATCATAACAGTTTTGACCTATGGAAGAAAAGATAAAAACTCTAGACTCTAGTAAAAAAATATTAGGCTAGTGGATTCGAAAATATGTTGAAATTCAACTTAATTAGAAAAGAAAAAAAAGAAAATATGTAATGCGAAATGCATTACACATAATAATGTTCCACCAACCATATCCATATACTTTTATTGTATTGTTTTTCCTTTACATGCCAAATCCTTTTCTTATAGTTATTGTCCGTACAGAAAACACGAGACTTTGACACATGTAATTCATGCATTTCCATATAGGTTATACACACAACACATATACACAGGAGTATTCATTAGGTGTTACATGCATATATAAAAAAACATTACAACACTTGAATCAAGATACCAAAACTTGAAATTTCTATCTCCAACCTCTAATTAACTTAGGATATAATGTCATTATTGTATTCTAAACCAAGAACTCTTCACCTTATTTGTAAAGTAATTAGGGTTACGTACCCTTTTGCATTGCCTTTCGTTTCACCTTCCACATAGAAAAGAGACCTAGGGTTCGGAAGTGGCATTCGCCACCTACGACTACTCTCCAATCGAGCGAGTGTGATCCACGCTCCAATGAGAACCGTCCAATGTGCAATCTCCATGAATCACCTTTTCCAAGCCTTGGTGGACACGACAGGCATAAAATCGAGAAATAGAGCACCACCCAAAAGTAGCGCGTTTACCCACGCGCCAATCCATATTTTTCCTTTCATTTCTTTAGGTACGTTGCCTTCTTATTTTCTCCGACATTCCATAAAAATATAAAAATAAATTGTTTTACAATTAAAATTTAATGCATTCAATATTATTAAAAATCTAAAACGTACAAAATGTGTATAAATTCATTATTTTTTACTATAAAAATAATTTTTTATCAATAATTAAAAGAATTTGAAGATGAAACGTATCTTAATAAAAATATATATAATTTACCAAACACAAACATTCAACAAAATTCTAGAAATAATAATTACCCTTTCCGTCTAGGGTTTCCCTGCCATGATCCACAAGCAATTATGAGTGGCAACTGACAGGAAGCTCATGCTGGCGCCACGTGTCACTCTCCAGATGGTTGATCCTTTCTCTCACCTCACACGCACATTTCCTCTTTCTCTCTCTACATTTACATTTCTTTTGTGCTAGTTTAGGAAATGCATCATATGACACGATACTACATCTTCTTTTTTATTTTTATTTATTTCTAAAAAAACAAAAGAAAAATAAAATAAAATAAAAAACAAAAAACAATTACAACAACACACAAACGCAAACCCCCATCTTCCAAATCCAAAGTACAGCAAGATAAAAATTCTTTCTCTCTCTTCTCTTTCTCTTTCTCTCTCTCACACACACTCTCTCTTCTCCCTAAAGAATCGAAAACCCTTTCTCTCACTAGGGTTTCTGTGTGATTTTTCGCACCCAAATTCTGCTTCTTGAGCTGCGAATCCAATCCTCAAACTTCATTCTAATCACTCTCCTTCCAGTTCTCTATCATTTCTTCTCGTTTCTTGGAGGAGCCGTGGAGTATCGATGCTCCAAGCTAGGGGAGAAAAATCGCGTGCTCTCGTCCACGGGTGAGTCTCGGTGCTCCTTCACCTGCTTCATCTTATAATTTCCCTCTCTATCTCTATCTCCTTCATAGCTCGCTCTTCTGTTTAGCTTTTGATCTGAACCGTTGCTTCGATTATTCTATAGAGCTCTTTTTTTTTTGTTTAGATATTTAGGTATCGTTGTACTGTTTACGGTGGGTGTGTGTCCACTTCAGCTTTTCCTTTGGGTTATTTTATTTATATTTATTTATTTATGTTTCTCTTATCTGAATTTTTATTCCTTTGTTGCATTAATTATTTCTTTCGGTGATTTTTTTTTCCTTAACTTAGCTAGCTTAGTTGATTACATTGTAAATTGAGCTTAGTTAATTATATATCTCTTAATGAGACATGAATTTATTTAATCACGTAATCACATTGAACCCTAATATTTTGGGTGTTCATATTCTCTCTTCTATGTGTTGCTTTGACTTCTTAGGACTTTTTTTTCTCTTATGTGGGATTTTCGCATGCTATTAATTTATGTTCCCATAGCGTTTTAGCTTCGAAGCTGACGAGTTTCATAATGGAAATTAAAAAACCCTAGTATTTAGTTAATATTGCTAGGTACATTTATGTATCCACATCTGGGGTAATTATATGGGTTAGTGGCTAATTTTTTCTTAGGGTTTTAATTCAAACATATTATTAACATTGGGCATCTACGTGGTTGGATTTATTGAGTGTAAAACTAGGGTTTATGTACTTTCATAATGCTGGAGGTTATTATTTTATGTGATTAATCACTGTGTGTCGAGGTTTAATTGGTTTAATGTTACTTTAACTTTAATTTTTACCTTGTTTAGCTTGTCTTTCCTTTTAATTTCTTAGCAGCTTTGAATAAACCCTAATAGGGTAGTAAGATTTTTTTGCCTGTGATGTATGCACAATTATATATATGTTTGTGTGTGGCGT
>NC_029777.3:102552373-102570042 GCF_000817695.3 Arachis duranensis | reverse complement strand
AACCTTCAAGTTATATTTTACATATCAGTATTTGATCCTTCGTGAATAGGGATACTCTAGCTGTGCTTATATATAGCTCAAGTTGTTTGTTGTGCGTGCAGACATACACAGATAATTGTGGAGAATAATTCTGGATGTGATTCTAACTATATAGGATCATCAAGCTCATGGAGAGTAATTTTGTTAGTGTGGATTCAATCAGTATAGATCTTCCCATCGGCACCGCTAATAAGACATGCGAACATTTCACGATACGGTAATCCTTATTCCCCATATTTATACATGTCTGATAAGGTCATCAAGTTTGATAGTTTGCATGAGGTTCTAGGTTCAAGTGTCATTACTGTTTTTATATCATATTATACTTGCTGATACTATGTATCTATCTGAGCTTATCCTTTAACAATATTTTATTTCAAACATTTCTGATGGTATTTGAGTGTGGAGCGGATCAATCAATTTATATATCAGCCTTCATTTAGTGTATGATTTCATGTTGTTGATGCCTGCAGTTTATGTAAATCATTCTTGTAAGATACAGTGTTATTATATGTATGAGTGTTCATTAGAGGACAGTATAATTAATGATCTTCAATGCTAGTAACTTAAAGTTAGAATCCAATTAATCAAGAGGTGGAAGTATAGGATGATAATAAAGAATCATATGAACGATGGTGCCAAAACAAGGAGATTCTGAAGAGCTAGTATAGTTTATTGGGAAGAACTTGGACCTTATCCCGCTTGACAAAAGAACATTAATATATTTCATTTGGGATCATGTGTATGTGTATGTGTATGTTAATATTATGAAATTTGGGATCCCTAACACATCCTTTTTGTTTGTTCAGTGGTTACGTATCGGATATAAGAAAGAAAGATTGGAGAAAATGTTGGCCATTTCCAATGGATGAGTCTGATAACGAACTGCCACTTCCACCACTTGAAGTGCCGAAATTTCGATGGTGGGGCTGTGAAAATTGTCAACAGGCAACTGCTAACGAAATCATTCATGGAAATGATCAAACAGATGTTAGCCACAGGAATGGAGGTATATCTGATTGTAACTGCAGTAATGCGGTTGTCAATTCTGGTACTCCGGAATCTCCAGTGGCTAGTGCTGCCACTCCAGTGAATGCGGAGTTCGATCTTAATATCCCTATTGATCCGACTGGTGACACTGATGGTTTACCAGTTAGGAATGCGATAGAAAATAATAATGCAGAAATTGTACAGAACAAAATAACAGGTAAGTTCAAGCTCAGTTATATAGGAGTTTCTTATTTCCTACTTTCTGTGTGTTGATTGATTTTCTCTGTTATGTTCAGACCATGATATTGGCTCGGAGATTAATCTCAATCATCAAGTGTCAAGTGTTACACTTCCAGAAGCTCGTCCAGATCACATGGAAGAATGTCATATAAATAAAATAGGTAGGTTAAACTGAGTAAACTTTATAAATTTAGGCTGCAGTAACATGGTACCGAGAAATTAAATTTGTATGTATCATAATAAGAGTGTATTGATTTCTTCGTTTTTTTGTTTCCAAATACCAAAACAGCTTGTGAAGCTAATGTGGATAAGAGCCCTTCTGATATTAATGAAGGGACACCTACTTCTGAAGAAAACCAATGCCACAACGGTTTAAGACAATCTGGTTCAATTTTGAGGGAATGTACAGTAGTTGTCGGAGATAACATCATTGATCATGCAACTGAACATCTTTCACCAGAGTTGGCTGATGGCAATCATGATGTGTCAGTGGAAAATGAAGATGAAATTGTCAGAAATCATCAGGGTCGTAATGTAGAAAGGTCAACCAGTTTAACTCGTAAGAGACCTACAAAGATGCGCTTGCTTAAGGACTTGTTAAATGAAAATGGAGAGGCAAAGACTGATAAAACCACCGCAAGCAGATCACTATCTCATGGTCCTCTTAATCAGTTTGCAACTTCAGAGGCACCACCAGTTTTCCAAGAAAACGAGGATGTTCCAGTAGATTCGACTTTGACATATAAGGGTCGCGGTAGAAAGCGAAAGTTTGTTGTGGATGAAGAGTCAACATCTGCAGATATGTGCTCCCAGAGGCTTGATAACGAAATTCAAAACCCAGGGGGAGTTTCTAGAACAGATAAGACTGCAGGTAAAAGGCACAAATCGGTTCCTCATGTTGACAAACACTTGATTTCTAGGCCACAAGAAGGACAGTGGAGAAAGAGTGGGAGCACGGTGGATGTCACAAATAAGGAAAATCTGTCTGAAAGTCCTTCTGGATCCTTTCCTTGTGCATCCACTGAGAAGGGAAAGGATGATTTTCCGCTGCATATGTTAAGGAATAGAAATGTCTGCAATTCCAAAGGAAAAGGCAAGATGCCTCAAGCTGATGCAGAAATGGATTCTATAACCGGGAGGAAAAATGACAAGCTAGTTGAAGGTTCATTTGCACATACAGCATCAAAGAATTTGTCAAGTAGGCCTGAATGCATTGCAGTTCCATCAACAAAAGGTACATCAAATGGGAAAGAACTCAATGAGGAAAGGCATCTTCCCTTAAAAGGCTATCCATCGGAACAGATTTGCAACAAGCAAAATATCAGTCAAAAAGAAATTCAGCTTCGAGAGGGTACTTCAAGAGCTCAACTTAGAAATATGGACGGCAAAGCCATTTATTGTGGAGTTCGAAAAAATCCTTCAAATGACATGTCAAATGCAATTCTTGAAAAAGGAAAAGAAGTATATCTTGAAGTAAGTAGTATTAAACTTTCAACCCCCCTCCCCCCCTTCTCTCTTCTTTTTCCAAAAAAAAAAAAAGAAATAAAATAAAAAATTGACTTCCATGATCAAAATAGATGTTATTTCTTTATATTTCCATTTGTTAAGAATTTTGCAATTAGTTCATTTCGTTGTTTCTACAAGATTCCACTGGCCCTGCCATAAATTTGTCTTTTGAACATTTTATCATGTGAGCATCAACCAGATCTTCTTATTTTTGTGATATGTGTGCTTCATACTTTCTTCAAACTTTTGATATGGTCAACTATTTGATTTCTTTAACCAGAAATATTTAAATAACATCATATGAAACTGCTTTGTAGCTTGATCAGATTCTTCAAACTAACAGGAATTAGTTCTTTTGACCATCAAATATTTATTCATGCTGTAGTTTATTGACATTCTCTTATTGATGTCCAGTTGGGAATTCTTCAGTTTATTTGTTTTCATCGAACTTTAACTGCTAAATTAATCTCTTAAAATGTGTAGATTTCCTTCGCATGAATGTTTTTTCTTTAGGGTCATGAGACAATGAACTTTTCATAGAAACCATGTCTCCAAGGAGATAACAGCCCTTCTTTTTCAGGGAACCAATGGAGCCGGAAACAATAACAAAATGATTGAAGTTGTTGATCTAGATAATAGTCTGGAAAGATGTGATGATTTGACAGCAGAGGACTCTGACCATGGGTCAGAAGATGATATCCCAATGGAAGTTGTAGAGATCTTGGCAAGGAATCAATATGAGAGGTCTCTACCTGACGTAGAAAATTTAAGCTGCCAACTGGAAATGTCTGTCCAGAGGGAAAAAGATCACGTAAGTGATACAGAAATTGGAATTAACAGAAGACAAGGAAATGCATTCCCAAGAAAAGAAAATTCAAGTAACTACTTTTCTTCAAGCGCACTCCATCAGTTCCCGTTTGGGTTTGAAGTTCCACAATCAAAAAATAAGTCATCAAATGGATCCCATTACTCACCAAGTGATACCAGGAAGCTTGGTCCTGCTCAAACTCCAATTTTTAATAGGAGGAATGCAGAGTGTGGATCCTCTGGTGCTTCCTCACATTTCGATGGAAGATCAAACCAATTCGAGACTATTATGCAGCAGGATGGAAGTGCTTCTCATGTTCGGCCATTGTCGAGCAAGAAGAATGCATCCCTGGGATGCGTTGATTTACGCAACAGAACTGTTTCGCAGCCTAGAGGTAGTAACTTAGACTTAATTTCACTTCAATCTGGGTCGACACAAAGGCAGAACAGGAGAAGGGATCTTTTTGACCTTAACTCCCCAAGTTCTCAAGATATTGACCTAGAGAAGCTTCCAACTGATTCTGGAAACATGAGCAGCATGAATGCAGAACGCACACTTACTGGAGAAAGTAATGGGATGGAACATGATCGTTATCAGAGTGTATCTCATGATACGTATTCCAATGAAGCAATACATGCGCTGCATTTACTTAGCTTAACCGGGGCAGGTAGGGAGACAGACACATCATCTACTGCAAGTAGAAGTGCTAAAATGGTTAGGAGACCCTCTAATCCCGGCATATGCAGTGCAAACTTGGAGAGAGAGACACATGGTTCCCCACGAAGGCAGATTTCTGAGCATCTCAGCAGCATTAATTTATCAGATAAATCACGAAACCGCCTTTTTGACTCTCCAATCTCTGCCACTTCAACAGATCAGCATGGTGGGAAGATCAGAAGTACTGATTTCAGGGACCAAAATTTGCCAAGGTATGGAAATGGAATTAAGATGAATGGCTCCAATTCAGCCATGCAAAATGTAGATAGTCTGCAGCTCAGGGGGGGCAATGTTGAAACAGAAACCTCGAATCAACATAGATTGGATGTTGCAGAGCCCTGGCAAAGTATCTCTGGAAGCACAATTGTAGTTAACAGAAACCCGGCGGAGTTCACTGCACCAGAAGATGGTAATCCATACATGATCAATGGAGAAGATCTGATATTCGAGGATATCCCCCCAAACAGAAGGCATGGCTTACCTGCTCCACGTGGACGCAAGCAAATGAAGACTCGAAGGTTACAAAATGAAAGACGTTGAAATCAATATAGAGTTGTGCATAGTTAGGCTACAGCTTTTGCTTGATTCCTTCATGTTGAAACGGTCAGCATATACTACTTTATGTTCCTTTAATTATATAAATAATTCTGCAGCGGACTTTGAGTAGGAACATGAGACTTAAATAACAGTTTTTTTTTTCTTGCAAAGTTTCAACTTTCAAGGAAGAAACTTATCTTTGAATTTAAAACTGAATTTCATTATCATGCTACCAGGTGCCATACACAAGTTTTATGTTATAATGTATTACAGTATTGATGTTGTAAAGTTTGTGTGGAAGGAAATGTGGGGTGTGGTTGAAGAAAAGGAACTTGTTTTCACTTAACCAAGTGTCACGGATTCTATTATCTTGTTTGGAAATAAAAAATTATAAAACTCTCAACATGTGGTGCCTTGCCACAAGACAAGAAGGAATGTTTCTTGGTGAATACTCTAAAAGTGCATAGGAGAATGTGTGGAAGACTGGAAATAGTCTCAAATAAAATGACAGGCAACTTATTTTCCTTAATACTCGCAACAAGTTCTTAATTGTTTAAATAAAATTTTTGGTTTAATTCGTACAAATACCAGAAAATCCAAGAATAAGAATATAATTGTTACTGCTCGGATGGTAGTTAACTAGTTATTTTCTATTCATACTTCTAATTACAGTCATTTTACATAGTTAATTGTGTATCCAAGAATGAACACTTTATGCTTCAAAAAAGTTGATGTGCCTCGATGATGGAAATGGAAGAATGTGAGACCTGAAATTTCATTTGGTCATCTTCAATTGTGTTTAATTCTTTCACCTTGTAATGATAGAAAATAGCTATATAGATTAAGAATATGTTCAAGAATTAGTTTAGTAACAATAAAGATCTGAGGGTTGTTAACATTAGAATGTATATATTATAGTGTCAAGGCTTGTCTATAAATACGAGCCTCTTAGTGTACACTGTAAATATGTGTGATAATAATAATCATTCTCTTTTATCTAGTTCTCTATTTTCTCTGTCCTATTTTCTCTTAACTTGTTATTACTTTTAGATGGTATCAAGTGCCAAATTAATGATCCATGGCTAAATCCTCAATTCTTTACTGTTGCTAACCTAACTAATTATTGAACATATTCTTGATCTATATAGCTATTTCCTATCATTACACACCTAGTTATGATGTACTTTTGTCATCCTGTGTTTAATTTTGTTTTTAAATGATATATAGGAGATAAAAAAACAAATCATCATCACCTGCAATTATCATGTAGAAATTAAATACTAATTACATAAGAGAAAAGGATAATTATGTATTCATTTCTTGACTTAATATTGGCAGAGACATCAACAAAACACATGTTTAATTGTTGTGATCGAGATATGGAAGACCAAATATTTATGTCTTATGACAAAAAAAAAAGACATAAATTTGTGTCTGAGATGGCTAGAAATAGGAGAGATTAGGATAGAGGCACAAATTTAATGAAATATTTTGCACTGTCCTCGCTCTTTTTTTATAATTTTAAATATACTTTTTCTTTTAGTTTCTCTTCAGTGTCTTCCTCAATCTTTTGTCATTTTACCTCTTCCTCCACTTCTCTGTCACTCTATCTTCCTCCTCCTTTCCTTATTTCACTCTTTCACTCTTCTCTTCCGTCTCTCCTTTCGCTCTTGTTAAAGGTAACGTTAAGAATAAAAATAATTTGATTAAAAAGGATAGTTTAAGAATGGAAAATGAAAATTATATGCTGGAAAAAATTTATTTTTAATTAAAAATGATCATTTTTGTACTTTATATATTTCTATATTTTATCTACTCTAAAGGCTTGTCAGAATGAGTGTTTCTAAAAAAAAAACTTTTTCAAGTGATTTTTTTATAACATTTTTTAGAAAAATAAAAATACTTTTATAAAAATATTATTCATTCACCAAAATCAGCCACTAATATATTGTATATAAATATATTTAATTTATTTTTAATATCTATTTATATTTTAATATGTCTTTGATAGTTGATCTTAGTGTACAGATAAATATAGTCGATAACTTTATGTTTGGATATCTCATATAAAAATATTTTTTTATTTAAAAATTATATTTAGGTATAATAATATAAAAATATTTTTTTATTTATTATGCTAAAAAAATTTAAGTAAAAAATATCTTTTAAAAAAATATAAATTATAATTTTTAAATTTTTTTATTTTTCTAATACTTTTTTAATTTTGCCAAACACACACTAAAAAAATTAAAAGAAATTCATTAAATTTCTTTTAACAGCTTAATAACATGCAAACCAATACTAAATAAACGTAAATAAAGATATTCTTTTAGTTCTATCTAGTGTAAATAAATGCAACAGAAAACACAATTTTGCTTACCTTTATTCCTGTGTTAAATATCTTAAAACACATACCAAACACATCATAAAAATAGAGATACATCTATTTCAATTTTTGGGAAAAAATTATCCACTTCACTATTAATTGTACCCACTATTAGGCTAAAACGGTTATCTTAATATTCACATCATCATTTATAGTGTTTTAAAAAATAAATGTGGTAATAAAATAATTAAATAAAGTTATTGTATGTATATATATGATCACAATCATACTAAACATTAGATAAATTATTAATAAGCATCAAAATATGAAAAATAAATCAAACAGCATTGCTCTTATTAAGAGTACTAGAATTAGGGAATTAGATGGAAAATTAGGGAACTCATCATAAAAAAAAACAGTTGAAGACGAATTTGAGATAGATAAGAAATTGAACGGATAGAATTGAAAAATGTAATCAAAGGAAAAAAGAGATGCCTTAAAGGCATCATTTCACATTTCACATATCAGCCAATAAAAATTGGATGGAAAATATACAAGAGAATTAAAGCAAAATGAAAGGGGAAAAAAAATAAAAAACTACCTACTGCGGGTGGCGAACTCAAGGAGAAGAAAAAATGACATGCATTTTCAGTTTCAGATCTTTTTATTCATGATTTTGTGTTATTTTTCGATTTCTTTAAATGATTTCTTTTAAAAAATTAAATTAATAAAAAAATACATAAAATAATTATATGTTTAACATTCATCAAGTCTTTGTGATTTTATTTTCATATGTTAAGCATTTCTTACTCATGGAAATAAATAAAGAAATAAATAAGTTACTTATCTACTATTTGGTTAAAATGGCTGTTGTACACATTTACACTGGTCTTAAAACAAGGTGATCTATCCAAAGAGACTCAACATTTTTTAAAGCTTTTCTGTTGAAACCACAATTGCATATTTACATGGGAAAAGTTTGATAACAAAAATTTTCAGCCATAATTAGCCAAAACTTTTCATAATTTACTTCATTTACATCACTTAATAACAGTTTTATTTTTTATTCCATTTTTTTATTATTCCATTTATCATATTCTTATCAACTCTACTTATTAATAATATTAATTATAATATCATATCCCTTACTATTAGGCCTTCTTATAATCAATACTTAATATTTCATTTTATAATTTAATTTTTATATTTAAAAATACATTAAATAATAATAATAATAATAATAGACGGTAACGATAATATATATTAATTGAGTTAATTGTACCTAATTCTTTGTTTTCCTTAAGGCATTTAATATCAATTAATGGAGATATGAAAAAATTATTAATTCTTTGTTTATGTTAAAACATTTACTTGCACTTGATTTTTGTAATATATACCTTCCATTAATTTAATTATAATCATTCAAAAATCATGACTTTAATACCATTGCAAGTACAATAGTGTATAAGCCAAAAAATTTTACAAGAAATTGCGTTTGTTATTGCAAATAATATGACATTTGAATTCGACCTTAATATAATATCTATAATAGAAGGTACTGATGAAGAATTTGAATAACAGATAAACTCACCCAACAAAATTATTATCAGTAAAATAATTTTCGAAAATATAAAAAATCCCACTAACTTTAGTAAAATATGGTAATAATTTAGGATATAGTATCTTTATATTGGAATATGCTTCACATTCTTGATAACATAGTCAATAATGCGGTCGGTGAAGAGTCAACATATATTGTATGTGTTTCTAAAAATCACTCATGTGGAAGCCAAAGCATCAAAGAAAAATTTAGAGCAGAATAATTGTGTAACAGCAGAACTCCCATCAATTAGGTTTAATCTGTCCATGGATAACTTAATTTATTATATATTACTAATTTTATAATTAATATATGCCGTATGTTATTTTTTATTGTATTTGAAATTAATTTTTTTTAAAAAATTAAAGAGTTTTTTTATCTTTATTTTTTTATTTTTTTCATTCACTTTGTCTCTTTTATATCATTATCAATTACTAATTACAAATTTGACAATTTAAATATGTAACATGACATTCTCTAATTGTATTAAAATTAAAATAAAAATAATAAAATTAAAATATAACTATATTATATATTATATATTATTAACTAATTTAATAATCAAAATATATATTACATGATATTCTATTATTAAAATTAAGAAAAAATATTTTTTTCTAAAATTAATAAACTAGATTCCTACATTCTCTCATCTATCTCTCTTCCTTTTTTTATTTCTCTCCACCCTTCCCACTATATATATAATTTATAATTTTTATTTTATATTAGTAATTTGACAAATCAAAATGTGTCATTACAAATACTTTTCATCACAATTAAAATAACCTTTTTCTTTCAAAAAATTAACAAATTCCTTATCTCATTCTTCTTCTTTATCTTACTATCTCTTTTATCTCATTCTCTATCTTTCTATTCTAAAAAAAATTAACAAAATAATATAATTCAAATAAAAAATATTATTATATCTTTTTATTTAATTTTAAATTTTCACCACTTATCTTTCTCATCTATATTTTTACTTCTCTTTCTTCAAATATTTATTATATATAATTTAGAGAGAGTACTAATATTGTGATTAAAAGTTAAAATCAAGATTCAATTATTTAAAAAAATTAATTTTGAGTTAATTTTATAACTATCAATATAAATTTTTTATACTAATATCTAATTATATTTTTATATACATAGAGAGAAAAAAAATATTATTTTTAAATAGCAAGCATAAAAATTAATTATTTCTATTTGTGCATTAGACTTAACATGTATCAAATAATGTAAAAGTATACACGTTTAGTTGTTTCAAATTTAGATAACAAATGTTAAATTAGTAAAAATTTAAACTCTTTTACATGAAAATAATAACTAAAAATCTTATTATTTATTTATTTTTTTATCTAGAGAGACCTTGATTTTCTTAGCCAACGGAACTTCTGTCTCATACGATCTTTTTTTAAAAATTGTTTGATTTTATAAATTTTTTATACCAAAATCTATAATGCTAAGATAAAACTAATATAATTTTAAAATATTTATATTTTCGTAATGTTATTATGGATAAAAAAATACTAATATATTATAAAACATGCTCATAGAGATAGTAAGTCGGTTAGGTAGTTATGCCAACTGGCAGAGTTAGTTATGATAACTAAGAGTTGGTTAAGCTAGTTGATGAGTTCGTTATAGTTAGTTGTATTTCTTGTACATCAAGCTAAGATTATAAAGCCTCTTGTATCAGCACTCTACTCACTCAATCAATTTTTGGCACTTTATTTGAAATTATTTCTCAAATGGGGATGGCATTTTCAGCACCTTGTTTGTTAAGTTAATTAATGTTATTTTGCTTTCCTTTCATCTATTGTGATACAATTCACATTATTGAGATAGCGTTTGGGTATTTTATTTCAATATATTTTCTTACACTTTTATTTTATTTGATCATGTTTCGTATTTGCCATGAGTGAGTCATTTTCTGTTTTGACTTGAGAAATTAAACCATTAGCTTAGAATAGTATCTTGAATCCTAATTCTTCATGGATAATGAATTTAGCATTTAATTTGAAATGTTTGGACTAATACTAATTCTAACTAACTTTCTGCATCTCTTGTACTATACAAACTGCTTTATTATCGATAATAACTTAATTGATATCTCTTCAAAACTAAAAAATTATCGACGATTTTTGTTTTTAAAATCAAAACTGTCAGTAACTTAGATAGGTTTTTTTTTACGAGCCAATTTTTACTGATGGCTAGTAGGCTAGTAAAGTTGGTATATAATTCTTGCCATGAATCATTTTATTGTTTTCACTATAGAAAATATTAAAAATGAGAGCGCAGCTTAAATGCACCCATAGTTTTTTTATTTTAGTGTTTGATTTGAATTGTGGATGCTAGAGTAAGTGATGAATTTTAGATGTCACAATGCATTACAATTATTTTAGGTTGGAATTGAGAAATTTTGAACACTAGACAGAATAAAATTTGAATGTTACGGTGCATTGTATTTATTAGGATAAAATATTACTTTAATATTTAGGTTAAATTTTAATTTTTTTAATATTTAAAATATTTTTATTGTTTTAAATATCTTATTTTAATTTTGTCTTAAAAATTAGATTCTTATTTTCTCTCTTCGTACAGGAAAGAAAGTACAATGCAGAAGAGGTTTTTGGTAACTTGAAAAATCTTCATCTATCTACCATAATATCTTACTACAACGACAAATTAAGCCAAGTAAACCAAGGCAGCATAAAACTAGCAATTTCGCAAGGCTTAAGGGCTAGGGAATAATATATGTCATGCATTTAATAATTTAGATCTAGGAAAATTATTGTTAGTTCCTTCCATATATTCTAGATTTGAAGATTCTTTGGAGTTCATTACGACAAGTTAATTTATTTGTGTTATCCGAAAATTATATTTTCAGTGAAGCCATGAATCGAAAGAAGTAAACTTTGAAGAGATTATATTTTTGAATGCCATGCATGGTATAACTTTGCGTAAAGTACTTATATCATTTTCGAGAATAATTTTAAATACATTAGTAATAAGCAAACATCATCTTTCTCCATCCTTATTATAATTAATTAGAAACTCAGGTGCAGTTAACTTAACGTGAGTTGATAGTTAAAAGTTGTTAAATGATTTGATAAGTTTGACTAAATTATAATTTATTGACTCTCAACTATCAACCTCACGTTAAGTTAATTGCATCTAAGTTTTTGCCGAATAATTATTCTATAATGAGGATGGGAGAGTTGACTTTGAATATCTGCAAACCCTAGCATCCTTATAGACAAGTCCTTGGCTACAATAATAATTGTTTTGTGGGCTACAATGTCTGTGTTCACTACATATGCATAACCCTTCAAGAGCACATCCATCACTCTTCTCTAATTCCTTCCCAAACAATATTTCATCAGACCAATTACTAGAAAACACATTTTGTGGATCCAATTGTTGTTTTGCTTCAATAAACTTGTTGTAATTTTGGTACTTCTTATCCACTCCCAAGAATGCAATGATCCTATTCTTAGCCCAATGTGGCTTCGCCCCATACTTAAAAAACGCCATTTGTTCCAATTCTTCCCAAATATCTTGGTTTAATCGCGGAGTTAATGCGTCTTTGGCTCTATAATAATTGAAATCAATTACTATAGAGTCTTCAGATTGACCTAGATATGCATCCGACCCTTTGATATAACGTATAAGAATACCGTTATAGTTGTCAACCCCACAAAAATGTTCGGGGTTTAAGTCTCTGAGCTTTTTCACGTCCAAGATGAAATCACGGAAAATAGAAGCTGGAAAGATTGCTGTGGATTCATAGAAGGACAAGCCTTTGATTCTTGGATCCCAAGCACATGATGTGAGGAGTGATTGGGAGTATAAGCATGAACCTGAGGTTTGCATTTTGCTTTGGTAACCGATTACTGGATAGCCAGTGAAAAGAATGCCATTGTTCTTTAAACCATTTGCTGTAGCTTTTTTAAATGCTAATGTTGCTGCTGCTGTTAAGCATTTCCCATGCGTGTTTCTTGTTTTTTCTAACAAACTCTCTGCACATCATCATGCATGCATTTAGTCTCTATATACGACCAATAAAATTTTGTGAATTATTATTAATTACCTGTAGCTCGAACTGCTTCGGAGATCGAAGTTGGATTATTTTGAAATCCAATGAAGTCAAAGACTGCATTACCGGAAGTATTTAAGGGAACCCTTGAATCATATCTATAAACAGCAGTGTGCTGTGATGGATACCAAGTTATGTCTGCAAACTCATATTTATTTGCATGATCTACGTACAAATCTTCAAGACCAACATCGGACGTGAAATTGTAGGTTATGCTTCTTTTGAACCTTGGTTCCACTCTTAATGTTACCTACAGGTTCATAATAACATTACTAATCCATCACATTTTATTAAGGATAAATACAAAATTAAATATGTACTAGCTATAAATTTTCAATCATACTGTAAAGTGTAAACACTAAAAATATGAATACGTGTTGGAAAAGGGATGATCACACTAAAAATTGGTGATTTTTGGTTTGGTATATATTTTAAAATAATATATTATTAAATTTAATGGTTGACCAAATATTAAAATTTAAGAGATAAGTAGTATTTTCGTTTTAATGTATAAGTATAAATAATAAAGAGTAAATATCTTTTTCATCTCTGATTTTTTATTAAAAAGACAAAATAATCTTTTACAATTCAAAATTTTTAATTAATTTTTAATTATTTAAGTAATTAGTCTAATTAATCTCCAACCATTTAAGTAATTAAATGGTTTATGTAAACATGACTTGCTAATGTATTAGGGATCGGATCACTTATACTAATTATTTGAATAATTAAAATCAGATAAAAGTTTTTAAATGGTAAAAACTATTTTATTTTTTAAACAAATGATCAAAGACATCTACTCAACAATAAACAATAAAACTCTCCATAAACTGCATTATTGAATGGAAAAGTATAGGGTACCAACATATTATCTGCCAACTTCTGCCCACTCTTATTTATATTTGTGTTTCATAGAAGTGTGTTCGTAGATGTGTCTAATAATTAATATATTTTAAATACATATATAAAGAGACACATCCATAAAATATATCTATAAAGACACTTCTATTAAACACAGTTATAAAAAAGACATTTTTATTAGACATATCCACAAACACACTCCCATAAAACACAATTATAAATAAGAGTTGGCAGAAATTGGCAGATATGCTGTTGGTAACGTAGCGGAACCGTTATTGAATTTGATACGGTTCTATATTTAGATTTGAGCTTGATCCTAACTCCCAAGTAATACTCCCTCAAGAAATAAATTAGAATCAATGCATTAAATTTTTTATTTAGTAGACAAGACCTCATTAAAAAAAAAAACAAAGAGAATATATTATGGATGTTTGTCTTTTTTATCGTCCTACTTTCGAGACACCTCAAATTATTATTCATAGCACGCGGGGCGGCAATCAAGGAAAAAATTCATGTACAAATTATACATGTGAATATGCATCATTCTTTTTGACATCTTAGTTGTCTCAATCTAGATTTAGATAAAATATACTATTCTCATCACTTTTCAAATGGTATGACTATTTTAAAATAGGATTTTAAGAAAACAGAATTTAACTAATATATATTATAATTATTAAAAATGTTTAAATATTTTATTTCAATAAATATATAAAAGTATTTTATGAAAACTTTTTAACTAATAACTTAAATATAAATTCTTAATACATATATTAGTTAAATTATTTAAAATGTTATCATTTTAAAATTTTCATATTATATTATATTCAAACGCATTAAATTTTAAATATATACATATATATTACCTTTAAAGTCAAGATTTTTTTGTTGTCTTTCGTTAAAGTCAAGATTTTAAAATACAAGAAATAACATCATCTTTTATAAAAATAAAAAACTCTACTCTTGTTTATTTATGTTTAAATATTCCATCAACTTCAAAATATTTATTATTTTAAAATTTTAGTCTATTAATATTTCAATTCATTTAACATTAACAAAAAATTATATATTTAAATAAATTTATTAAATTTTACATGTATAAAAAAATAAAAATAAAATTTTTATTTATGAGTACCTCATTAACACAAATATAAATCGGACAGAACTCGCATATTAGTAATGAAAAATATTAGGTAATTTAATTAATTTTAGCGACAATAATATAATGGTCACTATTTTTTAATTTAAATTTTATCTTTGTGGTCATTATATATTATAATGATAATTATTATTATTGCCACTAAAAATATAAGAAAAAATATTTTTAGTGAAAAATTTTTAGTAGCTATAATACAATGATCGATATTATTTTTATTAAAATAATTTATTTTATAATAATTTCACTAAGTTCATGATCACAGTCACTGTCGTCGTCAAAAGTCATCTCCACCTTCCAAATCGGCACCTCGACTCCCTGACATCTTCCTCCACCTCCTCCGCTCTTCAATCTCCACAACCTCTACATCGACGAGTGCCTCTCCATTCCGTTTCTCCTCTCTCTTACCGTTTTCGTCAAAAGGCGCTGAAGGTGCATTGCGTTGCCGACAACATCTCCTCCGCCACATCCCGATTCGTTCTATTTATCCGATGCCAGCTTGGCCTTCTTAGGCTCGAGCGCTTGAGATTGATCTAATGCTCTAACATCTTACAAATGCACCTTCTTAAAATTGCTGGACTTGCAGGTAATTTTTCACTTTTTTTTTTCAATTCAATTAATATTGATTTAATTTTCTCCTATCAATGTAATTTATAATTTGTTGAGAATTTTTTAGGGTTGTTTTGTAATTACTAATTTTGTAGCTACTCCAAAATTTACACACTAAAATATTTATAATTGCCACTAAAAGCCTAAAATCTTTTAGCAACAAAATATAAGACAACTAATATTATCAGTAAATGTATTAACAGTTATTTTTATTGTCGCTGAAACTAAAATAAATGATTGTTAAAAATTATTTTTTTAAAATGTGAAAATTTTCGTTTTAAATTGATGTTACACATTTGGGTAATGTCAATGTCCCGAAGATTGTACATAAATTGGATACTCGTATTTAGGATAAGACATTTTTTAAAATTGAATATATAAACAAATATAAAAATATGAGTACGTTTATTTGTATTAAATTAAATTAAATTATTAATTTAATTTATTTAAATTTTAAATTAAAAAATTGACAACTTTAAAATTTTACCAGCTTAAAAATATTATATTTGAAATGTGTAACATCCATTTAAAATCATAATTTTTCTATATATTACGAATTTCAAAATGTATTATATTTAATTAATTTAAATATAAAAAAATCCTAACATAAATAATATACTAACCTTGGAGATAGCACCCAAGACACCGAGCGATACTTTGGCAGCATTGAATAATGGATCATGTGCTTCCAATCTCAAAATCTTGGCATATCCTTCAGCTTTGGAAGCAGGAACAATGATGCTGAGCCCCACAACATGATCATGAACAGAACCACCTTTCCCCCACCAAGAACTCCCATGTGCCCCTGTGCTAATAAGTCCTCCAATTGTTACCCCTGAATGAAGGAAATAAATAAGAGAAGTTATATCATCTTGAAGGATAAAATTCATACACAATGTTGATCGAAATAAGGAAGTGACAATAAGAGATGTTGACGAGGATCATGAAGGTAACAAATTTGATGGCTTTTTTTTTAATGGTTGAATTTGAATAACTCCAACAGATATAACTATTCTCACTTTTATTTTAATAATCTTATTATTCTTACTTAATTATGTAAATACCAAAAATATTATGTATGTATTAAATATCAATCACTAGAATTAATTATTATATATAGTCAATTTATTTTTAATATTTTAATATAACTAAATCAGCTATCTAGACTATATTTATATTTTTTGTTTCTGAAATATTCTCAAATAATATTAATATAAAAAATGGTTTAGCCAATGCTTTTTTTTGAATTTTTATTTATTTTTTAATTTTTATAACATAGTTACGTAAAAAAATTAAAACATAAAAGATCTAACAAAAGTGAGAATTTGATAAGGTTAAGAGGAGGAAAGATTAAAAGTTTTTTTTTTCAGGATCTCTATTACGAATTTACAATACCTTCCCAATAAGGTGAGGCCACCAAACTAAACCCAGAGGCTTCAACGGCGTCAATCAACTGGCGAAGGCCAACACCAGCATCAACGGTGACAACAGAATTGGCAACATCTATCTGTATTTGACGATTATAACTCTCCGTACTAATAACAAAACTGTTTTGGACCGCTTGGTCAGGGCAGGCGAGCTTGGGGATGGTATGTGAGAATTTTGTGACCACCTTCGCTTTTAGATTGTGTTCCACAGCAAACGAGACGGCCACGTGAAGCTCTTGTTCCGTTGTTGGGTAGGTTGCGTTGAGGGCATAACAGTCTTTTCGATCACCCCATTTTCCATAGCTGTTGTGGAGAATACAAAATGTTTGGTTGCATTGAAGTGGAGATTCTGGAATCCGAGCCTCAATGGTTTGAATCGTTAACGGAAGTATGTGATTGAAAGCAAGAAGGCACCAAATCAAAAAGGTAAAGCTAAAGCTATCCATTTGATTTGTGATTGGCGGTGAGGTTTAATTTCTGTAACCAATATATAGGAATAGAAACATCATTTTATTTGGTTAATTAAGGAATGTTTTTATTTCCACTTCATTTACCATTTTAACTTTTCTTCTTCTTATTATTATTGGAATTTCATACTTCAACGTGCTAAAGACTAGATGTGAGTTTAGATTGATATTTGAGGTTGAATAAATTTAATTTTGAGTAAAATAAATTTGTACCCATATAATTTATATTTGACAATAAAATTAATTTTAATAAAATAAATATTATTTAAATAATATTAGTTAAAATTATT
>NC_029777.3:102549240-102551951 GCF_000817695.3 Arachis duranensis | reverse complement strand
AACCACAATTTTTAAATGAGTATGAAAAGATTCTGACATTAAATGATATATTGATTAATATAATAAGTGATTAATTGATTATATTAAAAACTATAGTAATTAATTGATTAATTAGATTTTTGTCCGATTTTTTTCATAAATAAAATTTCAAATTAATTACCTTTTTAATTTATATCTTGTAATTAATTTTTTCAATGAAATAATATATTGAATCTCATTGATGATTTGATAATGGCTTCTTTTTTGAATAAGAGTAGTAAAAAAATTTACATCTAGTGAGCACTGAAGTGATTAATAGAGACTCTATAAAATCCTATGGATATGAAACTCCACCCATTGATGGGTAAAAACTAAAAAGAGACGAACTGGGAATTAAGTATACTTCTACCGCAAAATTTATGAAACAAAAAAATACTTAAATATCTTTGTAAGTTATGTACAATCTTAAAAATTGTTTTATTAAAATTTATTTTATTTTATTTTATTTTATAAGTTAAAAATTTTGTGTTTAGATTATGTTTTAGTTTGATATGTTTAATTAATTTGTATTGAATTTTATTATAATTATATTAAATTTAAAAAAATAAAATTTAAGTAGAAATTTGTGACAGAAATAAAATAGCATCAGAGATTTTTACTAAAACACCAGAGGATGGAGAAGAGGTTTTTGTCTCCACAAAGATTCATTGATATTTCTATTCTTGATTAATATCACGATATTTAAATTATATCACATAATTATTTTTTATTAATCCAAAATATTTTATTTTTATTTTTTTAATTATATCTTATTATTGATTCTGGTTATGATTTCTTACCATTATTAATTCATGAAAAAATATATTAAAATGTTCTAAAATCAATTTTATATATTCACTAAAAGATGTCAAAATAATAAAAACAATAAAATTATACATTCAAATAAAATATTTAACTAAGTCTAACTAAATTGTTATAGCAACTTTTAAAATTACGCACTTCTTTTTATTTTCCTTCTCATTCTTTGTTTTCTTTTTCTTCTCCTTCTCTTTTTTTTTTTTTCTAAATTTGTGCATGCAAGTTCTTCTTCTTCCCTTCCTCTTCTCCTCATCCTTCTTCTTCTTCTTCTAAATTCACGCACGCAGATTATTATTCTTTTCCTTTTTCGTTATCGTCATCACCAATAACACTAATATTTTGTAAACATCTTTATTAGTTCTAATTTTCTCTAATGTCATCATTAAATAATTTCGGTTTATTTATGTGTTAATTGAGTTTCACTTGATGCTGCTGATAAGTATTGACCAAAATTTTCATTTCTTAAGTAATTTCGCTTCATTTCTTAGTTTAATTGAGGTTTATTTGGATTCAGAAATGAATTCGATATGTTTTTGTTAATGATTGATTCTTTTGTATTGTTTGTTCAAATCTAAACTAATTTCGATTCATTTGTATGCTAATTGAGGTTCACTTGATGCTGTTAATAAGTATTGATCAAATTTTTTATTCCTTAAGTAATTTCAGGTCAAACACGCCGAATTCATTTATGGATCCAAATGAACCTTAAATAAACTAATAAATGAACCGAAATTACTTAAATAATAAAAAATTTGGTCAATACTTATCAGCAGCATCAGGTGAACTTCAATTAATACACAAATGAACTGAAATTAGTTCAATTTTAAACAAATAGTCAAAAAACTCAATCATCAACAAAAACACATATAATTCATTTTTGGATTCAAATGAACCTCAATTAAACTAAGAAATAAACCAAAATTACTTAAGGAATAAAAAATTTAGTCAATACTTATCAGCAGCATCAAGTGAATCTCAATTAATTTACAACTGAACCGAAATAAACTAAAAAATGAATCAAAATTATTTAATAATGACATAAAAAGAATTAGGACCAATAAAAATGTTAGCAAAATGTTAGTTTTGTTAGTGATGATAATAACAAAAGAAAAAAAAAAACAAAAAAAGAAAAAAAAACGAAGAAAAAGAAGATAAAAATAAATGATATATTTTGCGTTATTAAAATGCACATATATATAAGTTTGTGTGATGAAAATAATTTTTATTAAGTTTGAGATAACTTAGTTGGATTTAATTATTAAAAATACTTGAAATGTGTAGTTAGTCTTTAATTAAACCACCTCGGTTGTTATGATGAGTCAGCATTTAGATTAGTTCTTCAAGTGGCTATTTATTTTGTTAGATTAAATTATACAATATACATACCGTTAACACCAATGCAACAGAAAATAATTCATGAAATAAAAAAAAAATGAAATCCTGTAATCATCGTATTATTGCTGTAGGCAACAGAAATCATTCATAAAATTGTTTCGTGGCGGCTTTATGAAATTCTGTAGTGCTCTGTTCGACGTATATAATATATTAATGCAGTAATGCTAGAGGATGATTATAATTTATTATTTTTTATTATTAATTAATAATTAATATTTAAAAATATAAGATAAATATATTATTAAATTATTAAATTAAAAAATTACATTAAAAAATTAAATTAATGATTAGATAAAAATTAAAAATAATAAATTTTAATAAATTTTTAATATTTTTTTATTTATAATTTATAATTTATACGATTAAGATATTATCCTTGTTTTTCTTTTCTTTTTCGTGATTCTTGAATTTAACTTCTAGATGTAGTATTGTAAACGGATTTTTTATTTAAATAAACTAAATAAATATTTTAATTACTG
>NC_029777.3:102541740-102544240 GCF_000817695.3 Arachis duranensis | reverse complement strand
CTCTAGACAGACGAATTGGTTCCACAATAAACATTGCCTTTTCGATCAATTTATTTTTTTTCGTCAATCCTGTAAGACTTAAACTCTTTTGATTTGCCATAAGATCTAGATTGAGTTCTCCTCTTTGAATAGAGCTTATAGCAATCCTTACTTAATTTCTGGTTTAGTTGGATCCTGGAGTTGAAATCTGAGTGTCGGAGTTTTAGTAATGCCTTTGGCTTTCTTGAGACATTTTATATTAACTATGCGGATCGGACACCTTTACCATGCTGAAAGTCTCCGGTTCTCATTTCATACATATTTATGTTGTTTTTCAGATATAGGTCAAGAGGCACCTCGTTGAGCGTCTGAAGACCATCCTTACAAGCGAATAATTGTCTTTTGGGCTATTATATTTTACTTTAGGTTATGTATATATGTATATAGAATCTCCACATATATATTTTGTATTTTGTCCTTCCTAGATGTTAACTTGGAGAAACATGTGTTTATTCTATAGTTTGAGTTATATTTTGGGTTATATATATAATAACGTACTCTGGCCGGCCTTAACTGGGGGTGGCGTCGAATATCCTTTTTTTACTTTTAACTATTAAATAATGGACAATTATAGGATACAGATGTATATATACAGATATTCTCTTTAGTTGAATACAAAAGTGACATGTGGATCTATGCTAATAATTGGGGAGACAACTTGATCATCTTTCTGAGCAGCTTGCAGTGTTTGCAGAATTCGTTTATATAGTTTCATATTGAAGCTAAGCTGGTGGAAAGAAATATCATGGATGGACTTATCATTGTTGGGCTATTATTTTGTTATTGAAATATTGTGTGGTTTCATCACTTAAATCAAAATGCTGTTGGACATCACTTATTTTTGGATCATATTAACTGATGCTATGTATATCACTTTTTTTTATTTTTTATTTTTTGCCATATGTATTTATATTTATGAATGTAAAAATTATATTTTGTATAAATATAAATTCTAATTTATTATGATATTTTATTGAATAAGTACTTATGTAATAACAATTATGTTATATTATAATTTTTTATCATAATAATATAAATTTTAAATTTATTGTAGAGTCAAAATATAAAGTGTATATTACATTGTAACATTTAAATTAATATAAAATGTTGAAAAAAGATTTATTAGGTTGTTTGAATCAACAAAATAAATAAACATAACAGCAATACAATTGTTTTAAGAGACTTGTGTAAAAAACTAATATTAATATGCATTTATAGATAAAGAAATTCTAAATGAGTTTAACTCTCTTCAATTCTAGAAAAATTATGCTTCGAGTTAAAAAATTATGACTTATAAATGAAGCGGACTTAACTAGATTAACCCATTTAATTCGCTCAGTTAATTTAATTTTCTTCACTTAACTTAAAATTTTAAATTATAAAATTTTTAATTTGAAATTTAAATAGATATAATTTACATGAATGATTAAATTTAAGGTTTAATTATTCTGTTGGTCTCTATAGTTTCATAAAATTTTCAATTAACTCCCTATACTTTTTTTCTTTTTAATTGAGTTCTTGTATCAATTTATTTTTTTCAATTAGGTCTCTCTTAGTAGTAATTTCCTTAATTGTATAGGGATCCATCTAAAAAAAATTGGCACAGGAACTCAAATAAAAGAAAAAAAAATGGTGTAGAGACTTAATTGAAAAAAATTAGTGTAGAGACCCAATTAAAAGGGAAAAAAGTATAGGGACCTAATTGAAAATTTTGCAAAATTATAGGGACCAACAGAGTAATTAAACCTAAGTTTAATTGAGTTAATAGTCAAATTAGTCCCTGAAAGGCGAGACATTCTTTAAATTCTGTAGAGACTCAATTGAAAAAAAAAATTAGTACAGAGACCCAATTAAAAAGAAAAAAAATATAAGGACCTAATTGAAAATTTTGCAAAATTATAAGACCAACAGAGTAATTAAACCTAAGTTTAATTGAGTTAATAATCAAATTAGTCCTTGAAAGGCGGGACATTCTTTAAATTCATCCCTAAAAGATTTTTTTTCCATCAAATTGATCCTTTAAAGATTACAAATTAATCATATTTGCCCTTCAGTGATTTCATTAACAATTTTCGTCAACAATTGATAATAAAAATATTAATTAACAACATACATAATACTTGACATAAATAATTAGATTTTAACTAGATATATTTATCAAAATCTATTAATTTAGTTCATTTTTTCAATTACATAAACTATATTTTTAATATAATTTAATAACTAAATTGATAAATTTTTATAAACATGTTTGGTCAGTATTTAAATAAAAATTGTTAATGAAGTTACCGAATGATAAATCTATCTATTCTATTATATAAAAATCGAAATTTTGCACTTAATAATAAAGTTGATGTGGCATGTTTCTAAAAGTATTTTCTGATATATTTCTTTTAACACATTAAATATAATTTATTATAATAGATTAATTATATCAATTAATTAATTTGATTAAATAATT
>NC_029777.3:102540780-102541318 GCF_000817695.3 Arachis duranensis | reverse complement strand
GTTTTTTTATTCTTTAGAATATTCAAATAATATTTTTTATTTTATTTATTTATTTTTCTATATTTGAAAAATATATATATATTTCATATTATTTATTCAATACAAAATAAGCATTTTCAAAAAATAAAAGATCTTATGACAATTATTTTTATGCTGAATAAATACTTTTACTGAAGTAAAATATATAAAAAAATTGATTGGTAAACTGGTTTTTTATCTATATTTTATTTTTATCAAATAATAATAATAATAATAATAATAATAATAATAATAATAATAATAATAATAATAAGATAGTAATAATGTTAAGAAACAAATAGTAATAAGATAATAAAGTTATATTTTTGAAAGAATATAAATAAAAGACGAATAAATGATCATTTGTACACATAAAAGATGAAAACGCTGACATATGTATCCATACTAGATCGAAACTAAACTTGTTCTCACGTGAGATGCTCTCCACGTGACAAAAGTACTTTGTCTTTAGAGGGTTGGAGTGCTACGTAGGGTACTTTTGTTAGGGGTGGCAAAGCGG
>NC_029777.3:102529990-102540677 GCF_000817695.3 Arachis duranensis | reverse complement strand
CATAATTTTTTATTATTTTTTTTAATTTTTAACTTCAATAAAATTGTTCAAAATAATATTTATCAATAGAATCATCTTTATTTTAAAAAATAAGTCACATAATTTGAGCATATATACGAAATTGTAAAATAAAATAAATAAAGTTAATAACTAAAAGAAGAATAAAAACAAAAAATGAAAAAAAAGAGTTTAAAAATTCTATAATTATTAATTTCATAATAGTAATCACTCTATTATTTAATTAAAAAAATAAAAATAAAAAGTCTTCGGCCCCATGGATCGGCCCGTCCTGTCCCGCAAAAATCCGTCACTTTGGCAGTGCGGGTTTGGCGGATTTTTTTTAATTTGGCAGACTCCAAATTCTAGCCCGACCCGTCTTTTTTAGCGGTTTTAGCGGATCGGCCCGACGGGCTCGACCCGTTTTGCCACCCCTACTTTTGTCACACGAAAGACACCTTGCGTGGGTACAATTTTAGTTTCGATCTAGTGTGGATACATATATTAGTATTTTCATTTTTTATTGATATAAATGGTCATTTATTCAATAAAAGACTAATAAAACTATTTTTAAAAAATTAACACAATTAAGTTTCTATGCTATCTCATTAATCTCATACAAGTATTAGGATTATATCTACGAACTTAATATCTTAATGTAGTAGATCTAAAAATATAGATCATTGCAAAGTTATATATAAATTTTATATTAATTTTTTTATTATTGTGTTTCAATCTTTAAAATTTTTTACAATTTAAATTAAATGTGATATAAATTTTGCTATTTTAAAATGAACTTTTTAAATCATTTCGATTTCTCGAAATAAAAATAAATGGTTCTAAATCAGATAAATATTAAAAGAATTAGAAAGTATTAAAAAAATAAATTGACATGAAAGTAACGTAAATCTCCATTTGAGACTCCATTATTACTGCTGATTGTTAAACATGGGCTGCTTTCTCTTTTTTTTTTTCTATTAACAAAATCTAAATATTTGAGGTCCAATTTATTGTTTGAAACATCCAATCCAATGCTGCCACAACTCAATCCAGAAATCCACCAACTAACACTAGCAATGGATAGGCTTGACTCAGCCATAGCCACCATCACCGAGACAAACCCTGACACCAATTTCTATTTGTCGATCTAATAGTGAACCAAAAAAATATCTGTATATCTGTACCAACTTACATCTGTACCATAGAGTGATCTTTAAATAATATATATAAAGGCATAAAAAAATTTTTTTTGTTTTTTATTTTTAACTATTATAATTTTTAAAAGTATAAATAAATTATAATTTTTATATTCACAAATATTAAAGTATTTGTAATTATAAATATCTAATAAACATAATTATAAACAAAGTTTTTATCCAAAACATAATTATAAATATTGTTCCCAAAGCAAAATAAACATAATCCAAAATATAATTATAAATATTGTCTCTAAAACAAAATAAACATAATCCAAAACACTCAATTTTCATCTTCATTCTCTTGTAAGTTGGGTTGGGAGAAGTTGGGTTTTGGTAAAAAAATTGTAAAAATACCCCCTTGCTAAAAAATACTAAGCCCTGCGGGAAAGCCCGCCCCCGGCCAAAACCCGCGGTTTAAGTGGTGCGGGTTAAGCGGACTTTTGCTATTTGACAGTCCCAATTTTCTATCCCAACCTGCCTTTTTTGGCGGGTTACGCGGACCAGCCCGGCGGGTTTAGGCCCGTTTTCCCCCTAGCCTTAACTTCGCAAGTCAAGTCTAGAGTTTGATATTTGTGTTTAGAACTCTGATATGTATATTATGTTTTTAGCCTTCTTTTGATATTGCCTATCCATTTTATGCTTATTCATACGAGTGTGGCACGATTTTTTTTTAATTTCTTCTTCAAGACTCTTAGATATGAATTCTCTTAACTATATTTATGTACATATTTTACTTTTAGAGGTCGTAATGCCTCGCACCTCTACTTTATGACTTAAGCGTAAAGCTTTATGTGATAGGGTGTTACAGTTGTAGGAGAAATCGATGTCGTTGAGGCGGTGGTGGGTGCAAAATGTATGATATGTAAATTTGTAACCGTACGTAGTGGTTTAGATGCTGATGGTTTCAGTGGCTAAGAGAAGGGGGGTTGAATCTTAGCCCCTTTTTGCTTGATTACACTTTCTAGTCTTGGAGGAGACTTTTTTGTTTTTGTCTCGTCCCTAGCCACAAGACTTTTTACTTTTGTCTCGTCACTTGGCACGAGAAATTTTTGGTTTTAGCTCCTGTGCAGTAGAAACAGAAATGGAGTAGTAGAGAAAGAAGATTACACCCAGATATATCCTGGTTCAGCTGCTAAGTGCAATGCAGCCTACATCCAGTCTCCATCACAACTATGATGGAATTTCACTATAATCAATCTGATTACAAACTGTAAAGTGCTAACCTAACTTACAAGGGGATTTTCACAGAATCATGAAACACAACATAGATGAACAAAGAAATTCTAAGACATTTATGGCCTTTTCTTTTAATTTTGCACTCTTTTTTTTTCCACTCTGTGGATTTTTCATACAAACCTCACTGTTTGCCTTTTCCATGAGACTCAAGACATGACAAAATTAAACAGAAAAATACTAAACAGAATACATTGAAGGAGAAGAAAATCTGTAAGCTTAGGTAGCTATGAGACTTCTGTGCCTTGAACTCTCAAACTTTCTCCCTTGAATCAAACCGTGACTGTTCACCCCTTTTATAGAGAAGAGAAGCCTTCACAGTTGAAACAAAAACAAGCTTAACTTCTTTTCCTTCAAAAACAGATCCGGTTCAGCCACAGAGAGAGAAGAGGTAACTTATGCAAAACCCAACATGCAAATACCTCTAGTTCTTTCTTGGTCATCACTATTCATCAATCCGAGCGCTCCATCCTTGGCTTGCTCTCCAAGATGGATTTCTGGCCCTTGATGCTTCATGATGATGATGGCTTCATCTGCTCCAATCTCTGCCTCTTCTATCACTTCGCCACTCTAGCTACTTATTGTGGTGGTTGAGCAGAATCAGAGACAAGCCATGCCTCCAAAGATCTCTTCCTTGCTGGCCGAATCTCCTACTTTCTTTTTGGGTATGAGGAGTTCGAGATTACCTCACCAAATCTTACCATTTTTGGTGAAAATCTCAGCCACAACATACTTTTATTTTGTTATGTTTTCTTGCCATCATCATGATGGTCTTGAGATGTGCTTCATCTCCTTTTCGGTGAGTAGGTGTGGCTTCCATGGCTTCCATTGTTTTCTGGTTAATGACCGAAAAAGAGAGAGAGATATGAGAGAGAAGAAAAGGCTAGAACAAAAGTAATTAAATGAATCATATTAATTGAAGTGAGATTGCTTTTACTCCCCTTGTAGAATAGCATGAAGCAATGATGCCTTCAATCAAATCAATGTCAAATTCTCTCTCATGTTTCCAATGCATGTAATAACTTCATTTTAACAAAATTTGAATTCCACTAGAAGTGGATTCCGTTGGAAGCTAGAAGCAATACATTTGCTTTCTCTTCAACTTGGTTTCGGACAAAGTTTGGAAACATTCATCAAAAGTAAGATTGGGCTAGGTAGCAACATCTTTTAATCTGGCCCAATAATAACATTTGCTTTCCTGATGAAATTTTGGATCATGCACTGAGCAAGTAGGAAAGCATATTCAACTTGGGCTTATAATAATAATGGATCAATTTGGCCCAAATAATAAAACTTTTTCAGCCAACAATCATATAACAGAAATTACATAGGGTTGAATTTTAATTTATTGGGCTTGAGATCTCTCTTTTTATTTCGGCCCAAATAAAACTTGCAACACAAAATTATTAATTAATATATGTTAAATGAGAATCAAATTAATAATTTTGTAATTAACTATTTTAGTAATGTTTAGTCATCACAAATATTAATTTAGAGTTTTCCAAACTCATCAATCTTCCCCTTGATGACAAACATTATTAAAAATTGAAATGGAAAGAAATTAAAGGTTAGAGTATAGGATACTCCCTTTGAATGTTTTGAATTTCTCCCCCTTTCAAATTGACACAAGGCTCCCCCTTAATATATGTCACTTTTACCAAGGGAAGTTTTATACCTGTAACAATTTAATCAAGCTTCAAGTAACAATGTTATTTAGCATATTCATTCCATGATGCTAAATGCTTGATTTATGAGCAGATTTGAATGATATACAAAACTTATTTGCTATCACAAATTTAATTTTCTACTCAAACTACCATAATCAATCAAAATCTGTTTTGGTAGAAATCTTGCTGTTCAAAAATATTTTTCAAATAAATAAGAGCAATCTTGGTAGGAATAATATTTTTTCAATCATGATTTAATCTTTCCAAACACATCAACTTTCATAATTAAGAACTGCCAAAAATAAATCCAACATAAATAATTTTACCAAGGTAAGTAGTAAACACATTTTACCAAGATAAACATCAAATAATGGCAGCAATCAAGATAAACGGAATGCATTCTCAATCAACATAAGCCAAATGCATTATTTAATCATCAACAGAGGTGATCATGAATTTTCACAAAATGAAAATTTCATCCCCTGTTCCAGTTTCAAACCCCCTGTTCCAGTTTCAATTTTTTTAACCTTATTCTCCCCCTTTTGTCATCAAAGGGGCACCTGCAATCAAAATTTTGTCATAGAAAACAAGATATGCAAGATATAACCAAACAAAACAGAGTATCACAGAGTATCTCAGAGTTATAGCAGTATCTTAACACAAAACAGAGAAACAGATTGAGCCTATTTAAGCCAATATCCTAAACTTAAACAGAAATTTAATCATCAGATAAATGCAGATCAGATTCTCCTTCATCTTCTTCATCATCAAATCCCAAATCCTTCTCCAAGTTTTCCAACATTAGACCCACTGTATCTTTGCATCTCATCCATGCTCTTTCAGATTCATATGCGAGTTTAAGTGCAGCCTTATGAGATTGTATCATGACTTCTGACATATTTGAAAATTCTGTGAGAATTTCTTTGATAGACTTGGTAGTCTTGGAGGACTCAGGTCTGTCCTCAAACTCACTTTCTGAAGCCATGAATTTCTTGCTTTTGGGTCCTTTAACTGCTCCTCCTCCTTTAACCATTGAAACTTTGTTCTCTACAGCCTCATTCAAAAGGTCAACTTTAAAGAATTCAAAGATACTCGTTAAGAACATACCATAGGGCAGATTTGCCTTTTTGGTGCTCCTGACTGAGTCCCACATATGGCGGATCATAATATAACCAAAAAAAATGGGAGTAGATGTAACAAGTGCAAATAAGATGAGGGAGTCAGAATATGTTACTCTATTGTGAGACCCGCTTTGAGGAGTCAAGATGTGGGTGATGATCCTGTGAAGCAATGAGTTGGTGGAACCTAGAGCCTTGTGAGTAGGAACATTTTCATCCAAGCCTGAGAGATGCTCACATATGTGTTGAAGAACAACCTTATGGGTGACGCCGACTTGTGTGTCCCATCTGTCAGCCATGTATGCTCTCGGTCCTTCATCTTTGTATCTCAAGGCAGTTCCAATGGTGGCAGTGTCAAGAGTGATGTGAACTCTTTTCTCATATGAATGGAGGGTGCCATCAATAAGTCTCATGTTGGCGTAGAACTCCTGGACCAGACCTGGATAAACTGGCTTCTGGATGTGAAGCAGAGGAATCCATTGAAGCAGTTCGAAGAGAGGAGAGAGATTTATTCCCTTTTGGCAAGAATCTCAAGATTGACAAGGTAAGTCAGACAGAGATGACGCTTTTGCAAAACTTCTTTGTGAAATTCATAAGAAGTGCAAGAGTTGAATCTGGCAGGGTCATAATGGGAGTGAGTTTTGGCAAATTTATTCTTGAACTCCAAAGATTCCAGATTTGCCGGTTCCATGGTGTTGTGTAGAACGAATTCTTTTGATTTCTGAGCACTCTTCCCAGGTGTGGCTTTCTTCGGTGATGGTGGTGGTGATGCAATGGGTGAGGTGTGAGATGATTCTTCCTCAACACTTGGCTCCTTGTTTTTGCCTCGGCCTGAACTTTTGTGGGCAATTACTTTCTTTCTCATGGTGGCCGTATGTTTGGATGGTAGTGAGGGAGAAGATGAAGATGTAGAATGAATATGGATATGAGTGTGGGTCTGTGGAGAGGGGGGCTTTTGATAGAGGCGAATGCGTTCACTCTTCCTAGAAGCCGTTTTCTTTTTCATGATGAAGAGAAGATATGGAGTTGGAAGAAGATGAGATGGCCGAAGAGTGTGGAGAGTGGAGAGAAGTTAGAGGTGCATTAAATGTTGATTAGAATGGGAAGTTAATGATCATCATGGCGCGGTTATTAACCAAGGGATTTTCAGGAATTTGAAAAAGTGGTTTCCTAGAATCAAGGGATTAGATGGAAAAATGGATTTGATTTGACAATAACTACTTTCAAAAAGATTTGATAAGACAACAAAAAGATTTTGATCATCATAAGATGAGGAACCAATCAAAGGGTCAAGGTGGGGTCAAAGAGATTTTGTGGGGCCCATGAGAAATAAATTCTGCGCAGCCTCCCCCTTAATTACAGCTTCTCCAACACGCTTGGATTTTTATCTCGTCCATTCCTGCGAGACAAAACTGAGCAGAGTTACAATTTCACAGAATTTCAATAGAACTTAAATCAAACATTCCCAAGCTTTTTCTTAGTGAACAGAATCTGTCTTCACAGAGGGGTTTTGTAAAAATGTCAGCAAGTTGATCTTCAGATTTTACAAATTGAATATCAATGGTACCCTTTTGCACATGTTCTCTAATAAAGTGATATTTGATCTCAATGTGCTTTGTTCTTGAGTGCAAAACAGGATTTTTTGAAATATTTATTGCACACATGTTATCACAAAATAATGGAATACTATTGATATTTAATTTGTAATCTTCCAACTGCGTTTTTAACCAAATTAATTGTGAACAACAAGCAGATGCGGATATATATTCAGCTTCAGCTGTGGATAGAGCAACTGTGGCTTGTTTCTTCCTTGACCACATGTTGAGTGAGCTTCCAAGGAAGCAACACATGCCGGAGGTGCTTCTTCTATCTACTCTATCTCCCGCATAATCTGCATCACAAAACCCTACTGCACAAAAATCATCAGATTTTATCATCAGATTTTGGATACCACAAGCCATAATCACATGTTCCCTTAATGTATCTAATGATGCGCTTAACAGCCGAAAGATGGGATTCTTTTGGGTGAGATTGAAATCTTGAACATACACCCACACTTTGAACAATATCTGGTCTATAGGAGGTAAGATACATTAATGAACCAATCATTCCCCTATACCGTGTTTCATCCACATCTTTGCCATCATCATCTTTTTCAAGTTTATTGTTTGGATGCATTGGTGTTCCAATTGGTTTAGAATTTTCTAGGCCAAACTTTTTGATAAGTTCTTTTGCATACTTTTCTTGGTGAATAAAAGTACCACTAGGAGTTTGTTTAATTTGGAGGCCAAGAAAGAAGGTTAGCTCTCCCATTAAACTCATTTTAAACTCACTAGTCATGAGTTTTCCAAACTCTTCATACAAGGACTCATTGGCCGATCCAAACACAATATCATCCACATAAATTTGAACTAGAAGTATATCATCATTAGATGCTTTAATGAATAAAGTTGTGTCCGTGGTACCCCTTTGAAATTGATTTTCCAATAGGAAGGCACTAAGCCTTTCATACCAAGCTCTTGGAGCTTGTCTAAGATCATAAAGAGCCTTAGTTAGTTTGAAAACATGATTTGGAAAATCTTTATGTTCAAAACCGGGGGGTTGTGCCACATACACTTCTCTATCAATAAAGCCATTAAGGAAAGCACATTTAACATCCATTTGAAACATTTTGAAACCCTTATGGGCAGCATAGGCAAGAAGTAATCTAATTGCTTCCATTCTAGCTACCAGAGCAAAAGACTCATCAAAATCTATTCCCTCTTTTTGATCGTAACCTTGGGCCACTAATCTAGCCTTGTTACGAACAACTTGTCCATCCTCACCAAGTTTATTTTTAAACACCCACTTAGTACCCGTAACTTCCTTACTATCCGGATGAAGTACTAATGTCCAAACCTCATTCTTGTCGAATTGAGCAAGCTTTTCTTCCATGGCCTTGACCCATGATGGCTCTTCAAGAGCTTCTTTCACATTATTGGGCTCCATTTGTGACAAAAATGCAAAGTTGCTTGGTTCGGATTGTCTTTTGGTTGAGGATCTTGTTGTCACTCCTTGGGAAGGATCACCAATGATGAAGTCATGAGGATAACCCCTCATAGACTTCCATTCTCTAGGCTTCCTTTGTGGTGTTGAGCTTTGATGAGTTTCTATTGGTCTCACTGTTTCAGTTTCTCGTGCTGGCTCAGGAGACAAAATGGAAATGTCTCCTCCAATCTAACGAGACAATTCTGGACTGGCAGATTCTTCAATTTGGGCAAACTTGGGATTTTCTTTGCTTGTTCCAGCTCCTTCACAATCTGAATCACTATCTATCACAGTACTGGAAATTAAGTTAGAATCACAAAAAGTAACATATATGGATTCCTCTATGGTTCTATGTTCTTTAAGGTAAATCCTATAGGCCTTGCTAGTGGTAGAGTATCCAACAAACATTCCTTCATAAGATTTTGGATCAAACTTTCCAAGATTTTCTTTGTTGTTAAGCACAAAACATTTGCATCCAAAAACATGAAAGTACTTAAGATTTGGAGGGGTTCCTTTCCATAGCTCATAAGGAGTTCTTTTCAACCCTTTTTCTAATTATTGTCCTATATATTCAAAATATAACATGCTGTATTTACAGCTTCAGCCCATAGAAATTTTGGAACCTCATTCTCACATAACATAGCCCTAGTCATTTCTTGAAGGCTTCTATTCCTTCTTTCAACAACCCCATTTTGTTGAGGTGTTCTAGGGCATGAAAAATTATGAGAAATTCCAAAGTCATCACAGAATTTTTCAAAGTCTTGGTTTTCAAATTCTTTTCCGTGATCACTTCTCAAATGAGCTACTTTTAAATCTTTTTCATTTTGAATTTTCTTGTAAAGGGTTGAGAAAGCATGGAAAGCATCATTTTTATGAGCAAGAAAAAGTACCCAACCAAATCTAGAGTAATCATCTACCACTACCAAACCATAGTGTTTACTTCTTAGACTTTGTGTTCTAGTTGGACCAAAAAGATCAATGTGTAACATCTCTAATGGCCTTTTGGTTGAGATTCCATCTTTTGGTTTAAAAGAAGATTTGACTTGTTTGCCTAATTGACAAGCATCACAAGTAAGATCCTTATCAAATTTAATTTAAGGAATTCCTCTAACCAGATTTTTCTTCACTAGCTTAGAAATTTGGTACATGCTAGCATGACCCAACTTTCTATGCCATAGCCATTTTTTAGATTCAAGAGATGTAAAACATGTTACATTTTGTTCTTCAAGTCCTCAAGAGTTAATCCATACACATTGTTGCATCTCTTAGCTTCAAAAAGAATATCCCCAGTTTTTTCACAAACAACCAAGCACACAAATTTTCTAAAAATCACTTCAAATCCTAAATCACACAATTGACTTACACTAAGTAAATTATGTTTCAAACCATTAACTAGAAGAACATCATTTATACAAGATGAAAAGTTTTTACCAATTTTTCCAACGGCCACTATCTTTCCTTTTCCATTATCACCGAAAGTGACAAGTCCTCCATCATATTCATTAAGCTTTATGAAGAAGGTTGTCTTTCCGGTCATATGCCTAGAGCATCCGTTGTCCATGTACCACATATTTTCCTTCCTCTTGGATGCTAAGTATACCTACAAAATAAGCTCAAGTGACCTTAGGTATCCAAATTTTCTTGGATCCTTTCACGTTAAACCATCTCCTATGTCCCAAATCATTGTAATAAAAAACAACTTTGTAAACTTTATCACCAATCATTCTTTCACCAAAGAAACACTGAACAGGAAAATGACCGCTTCGGTTGCATAACCTACAAAACCTTGGAGTTGCTTTTTTGTTAAAGTAGGTGGGATCTTGAAACCTTGTGTCATTGGATGAAGAAGCTTTATCTTTAAAAGAAGGTTTCCTATCAGATTTATAAAACCCCAAACCAGCTTTATCAAAGAGTGGTTTTTGACTACACTACAAGAAAATGGAGCATTTGTAACAAAAAATTTGTATCAAATCTAAAATTGTTACAAATTATAGTTTTTTGGTAACAATAATTAGTTATTGTTACAAAATAAGAATATTTTGTAACAACAAGAAAATTTGTTACAAAATATTTCAATATTTTGTAACAACATGATTTCTTTTGTTACAAATTATGTTGGCTTTCGTATCGAACTGTTGTTTTGTTGCAAAATATTATAATGTTTTGTAACAAAAGATTATATTGTTGCAAAAATTCAAAATATTTTGTAACAAAAAATTAATTTGTCACAAAATACAATATTTTTGTAACAAGTTATTAATTTGTCACAAAATTCAAAGATTTTTTTGCAACTAATAAAAAAATTTATTTTAACATATTAAATGTAAGACTTTGAATTTTTGAAAATTAACATAATGAGTTATTTATGATTTATTATATTTATTTAAGATTTTATATTCAAAAATTTATTTTACTAAAAATATTTAAGTCAAATTAATGATATTTT
>NC_029777.3:102523015-102529961 GCF_000817695.3 Arachis duranensis | reverse complement strand
AAACTAACCCTAACGCTAATTTCTCATTTGATTTTACCTAAATTTCTAAATCATTTTTAAACAAACAAATCCTAACCCCTTTAACCTAACCCTAACCGCCTTGCAACCTCCCCCCACACCTCAACACTATTCTCACCTTTTCCCTTCAGCAGCACAACAGACACACACTCTGAAATAGAAAGAAAGGAGAAATGGAAATAAGGAAAGGGATGAGAGCAGAGGGGGATCCAAGAGAGAGGAAGAGAACGTCGGGGGAGGAGCTGTCTGCACCGCCATCACGCGTCACCGCCACTGAGCCTAGTTGCCGTCACCACTGGGGCCGCCGAGCCTCGTCGTCGCCACTGGGGCCACCGAGCCATCACCGTCACTATTGGGTCGTCATCGCCGTCAGTTCCATCGAGAGGAGAGTTCGTGCGAGAGGGAGGTGACGTCGAGAGAGAGAGTTGCGCGAGGAATGGGAGTTCTGTCCAACCGTCACCGCTATTGTCACGAGTTGGGGGTTGTGCTGCCGAAGCTCTGTCGCCATCCATGGAGTCGCAGGTGTGCATCGCCATTGAGAGGAAGAGCGCCACGCTGAGAGAGAACCAACTAGAGAGAGGAAGAGGCGTCGCATCTGCTGCGAGCCAGCCATCGTCACCTTCATCGCCACTTGTCACCGCTGCTGTGAGCCTCTTCTCCTGCAATTCAAGGAGCTATGCTCCGTCGCCATTTTGCCACCGTTGGAGCCGCAATCTCCTTGGTAAGCTTTAGCCCTGTTCTGGTTTTTTCTCATTGTCGGTCAAAATCCTGGTTACTATAGGAGTTGTTGTTGAGATTGTTTGTGCCAGGGATTGTTTATCGTGAGTTGCTCCATCGTACGCCATCGTCGGAGCCATCATTCCGTTGCTGCCCCCTTGCTCTGAGCCGTTCCATTGTTGCAGCAAGTGTTGTTATTGTGGTTACTCGATTTAGTCGCACCTCTTTAGTATGGTAAGCTATTCCTTGATTCAGTTTTGAACTTTAGTACGGTAAGCTATTTGATGGATTGCTGCTGGTTGTTGATTTGTTTATTTCATTGTTGCTGCCTTGCTGGTTGTTCTGTTAAATTACTGAAACTGCTTCTGTTTTGTTTTGTTTTGTTTTGTTTTGTTGAATTACTGAAACTACTTCTGCTTGTGCTACTCCTCTGGTCCCTGGACCTTTGCCTCTACTGGTCTAGTTCATTTCGGCCGTTCTTCCTCCCTGGTAGTTCTCGGCGTTGTCGTTTCCTAGTTGTTGTGCATCGCTTGGTTGCTGGTTTCTGGTTTCTGGTTCATTTCAGCTATTCTTCCTTTACAGCTGTTCTTTTTTCTTGTTTTAATTTGTCTTATGTTTTTCCTATAGCAGCTTTTTCATAGTGTTAGAAATAGTTAGAGCATAGCATCCATTGTTGGAAGCAAACAAAGAATTGGTGGAAGTGCACCCAGCTTAAGAAAATTCTGCGCCTCACTTACCCTTGCAAAAAGGAGCCAACACCAAGTAAGGTTTTCTCTATTTTTTTGGGAGCCTGTGTTTTATTTTTTTTCATTGTTGGTGAATTGATCATTGGAGACCTGATTTAATTAGCTATCTTTATATGCTTGACAGTTGAGTAGTTGCTTCCTCATATATATGAAAGATGATAGTATAGAGGGAATATATGATACTTTGAAGAAGTGTGCTGTCATTAGCAAATCAGCAGGGGAAATTGGTGTTTCTGTTCACAATATCTGTGCCACTGGTAGCTACATACGTGAAAATATTGCAGTACTTATGTTTTATTGGGTAAACTTTCAGCTTTTGCATTGTTGACGAGGAAATCTTAGGTTCATTTTAATTGTTCATTGCTTAGTCATGGTGATTCTTTTAATTATTGAATGCCAATGATATTTTTCTTATAAATGATAATGAGTAATGGTTTGGGGTTTGGCTTGAAAACTGAAACTTAATTGAACTGATTGTATTTGCCCACCTATCTGCTGTGGCTGAAGATGATGCTTCCTTGGTCAAGCAAATTGGCCAGATTTTCTAGTATTCTAAAATAGAGGTATATTCCTCTTCTTATATTCATGAATAGTCAGTTTTGTTCCTTGTTAATATACATGCATCATCTACGTATGGAAGACTAAACATAGATCGAATCCATTTTCTTATCAAGACAAGAAGGGAGGAACAAATCCAAGCTGCTCATGACGAAGCCATGTTTGGTGCTTCAGCACTTCCACCTCCTACCAGTACTGACAGTGAGCCTGAAAGGGAGAATAAGAAAGAAGTTGATAAAAAAGATGTTGTTACAAGCCTCTTAAGTGAAACGGTAAGTGGTTTCACTGCAGACTTATGTGGATAAGCATGATGAGTCATTTAAGTAATCCTTGTATTTGTGTGTGCATTTGTTGTTGAATAATTTCTCACATTAAGTTGTTATTGTTGCTCTATACTTTCTGTTGGTTGCTGCTGATTTTTCCCCCTCATTGCTTGCTTGTTGAATGATTGTTAAATTCAATGAGAAAGGAAATGCTGCTGAGTTATTGTTGCTTGTGTTGGAATAGATGATGGTTGCTGAACTGAGATTGGTTTTATTGATAAATCTATTGCTGAAATCATTTAGTTTGACTTGATTGATTTTCTGTTGAATTAATGGATAAACTGCTATGCCCCTGCTGCTTCCAAGTGTAATAGTTATTGACTTTAATGAATAGAATGCTGCCTAAATCCATTACCTTTGTTCATTTTACTGTTTTGGGTGCTGTATGATGGGCCATTGATTGCTGTTCTGCTAAGTGCTGCTCTGCTTCTTGCTGGTTGGATTGGTTTTAATTGTTTCCTCATGTTTTCTTGCTGGAATTGGCTTATTTACTTCCTTTCTATGAATTCATTATGATTTTTTGTGTTTTTAACTGTCAAAGAATTCATATAGAATTTGAATTGATTGACTGAAATTGTGAAATAGGCAAATTTACTGCTAAAATACTGTCGGAATTTATTTTAAGCTGTTTTCAATATTCATCTTTAATTCAATTAATTGATTGAGTTGGTATTTAATTGCTTTTGGTTTTTAACTGTTGCTAAGCTCAATTGATTGATTATCCAGCTAAGTGCTTCACTGTTTTGGTTGTTGGAAGCTGGAAGCTTCAGGTTTTTTAGGGGAGGTTCTGCCGAAATTTTTCTAAACAGTTTGGATAAAACTTAGTGAAAAAATTATAGATATTGTTATATCTTGTTTCTAACTTTTTGGTTTCGGTTTTTCTTATTTACAGGAGTGCTAAAATGGTGACCATATGCTACCTTGAGGGCTCAAGAATGTTTTGATGCATAGAGACACTAATCTATGTTAGAACTTTTATGTTTTGGTTGAACTAATCAATGTACTCACTAACTAATGTTATTTTGTTTCAAGACAATTTTAGCTAAAAGGATCTTGTTTGACTTATGTATGTTTTTGCATATTATATACATGTAAACTTGCTTATTAAAAGCATTAATATATTAGTTAATTTAAAAAATAATTTAGTAAATTATGCATGTCATTTGTAATAAAAAAAAGTTGCTACAAAATAATTTATTTGCTTTCGTAACTGAAGAAAAAAATGTTACCAAATCATGTTACATTTTGTAACAAATTTTTTTGATAGGAAAAAAATTGACTATCACGAAAAATACCTTCAAGATCAAAATTTGTTACTACTTTTGTAACGGCTTCTGATTTTTTGTATCAAAAAAAATTGTTACAAAATATGGTATTGAATTGTAACAGTTCCATTTTTCGTTACAAAAACTTTTTGTAACGGGACTTGCTGCAATGGACCCTTTTTTTGTTACAAAAAACTTTTGTGTCAAAATATCGACGTTTTGTAACAATATTTTTTGTTACAAATACGTCTTTTTCTTGTAGTGCGCTAGGCAAAATTTGATTTAGATTTTCAGAACTTTGAGTAAATTTGGCTAAGTTATTTTCAAGACTTTTAACCTTTTTCAGCAACTCTTCATTTTCTTTAAAACAGTTTACATATGCAACTACCGAGTGATCACTTTCACAACTTCTAAGTTGAGTTTTCAACTGCTTATTTTCTTCCACAAGATCACAAGCAGTTTCGGCCTCCCTTAGCTTATCTTTGAGGAAATTATTTTCATCTTTAAGAATGAAAATTTGTTGTTCAAGATCTTGATTATCAGTCAGAAAATATCTTATTTTTTCAGAAAGGTGATCTATCATAAAATGAAGGTCTTCAGTGTCAGGGTTTTGAAAAAATACATGATCTACATGATTTGCCATGAGACAAGGCTGTGACTTGGTCTCAGATTCTACATCACTTTCTGAGTCATTTTCCAAGTCTTCCAATGATGCCATCAGACCCTTCTTCTTCTTTCCCCCTTTTTGCTTCTCCTCTTTCTTTAACTTGGGACAATCAGATTTGAAGTGTCCCATTTCCTTGCAGTTGTAACAAGTTACTTTGCTAAGGTCTTTCTTCATTTTCCTTGAGCTGCTGCCTTTGCCTTTGAACTTCACCATTTTCCTGAATTTTTTGGCAAACAACACAAATTCATTTTCAGAGGAGTTATCACTGGATTTATCATCCAGGGGGTTAGTTACAGAAGAAAAAGCAATTCCTTTCTTTTTTGACTCACTTTTTAAATAAGTGTTTTCAAAAGCAAGAAGATTTCCTCTCAAATCATCAAGTGTCATGGAATCAAGGTTACTGCTCTCAGAAATAATTAAAGCTTTTGTTTCCCACTCTTTAGTGAGACATCTCAGCACTCTTCTCACAAGCACAGAATCGGAATGTGTTATTCCCATAGCATCGAAGCCAACAGTGATGGTGTACCGTTCGAACAGTTCATCAATGGATTATCCTTCCTTCATTGTAAACATTTCATACTCCCTGTTTAACATGTCTATCCGAGTCTTCTTTACAATGGTGGTTCCTTCATGAGTGATTTGCAATTTATCCCAGATTTTCTTTACCGTTGTGCATCGTGATACCCGTCGGTACTCCTCAAAGCTGATAGCACAGTTGAGTAGATTAACAGCCTTGGCATTTAGCTCTATTTTCTTTCTATCTTCTTCAGTCCATCTTGCTTCCGGCTTAAGAGTGACTACTCCTTCAGCACTTGTGTTGGTAGGAAATTGAGAACCCTCCAGGATGATCTTCCATAGTCTGTAGTCCACTGCTTGCACAAAGATCTTCATTCTCTCCTTCCAATAGGTGTAGTTTTTCCCATTGAAAAGAGGCGGTCTATTGCTTGACTGTCCTTCTGTAAGGTTATAGGACACCATGTTTGAGCCACTGCTTTCTGCCATGAGGATCTTTTCTCCAAGCTGCAAAGCTTGATCTCTTTGAGACCAAGCTCTGATACCAATTGATGGTTTCAGTGGCTAAGAGAAGGGGGGTTGAATCTTAGCCCCCTTTTTCTTGATTACACTTTCTGATCTTTGAACGAGACTTTTCTGTTTTTGTCTCTTCCCTAGCCACGAGACTTTTTACTTTTGTCTCGTCACTTGGCACGAAAAATTTTTGGTTTTAGCTCCTGTGCAGTAGAAACAGAAATGGAGTAGTAGAAAGAAGATTACACCCATATATATCCTGGTTCAGCTGCTAAGTGCAATGCAGCCTACATCCAGTCTCCATCACAACTATGATGGAATTTCACTATAATCAATCTGATTACAAACTGTAAAGTGCTAACCCAACTTACAAAGGGATTCCCACATAATCATGAAACACAACATAGATGAACAAAGGAATTCTAAGACATCTATGGCTTTTTCTTTTAATTTTGCACTCTCTGCCTTTTTTCGCTCTATGGCTTTTTCATACAAACCTCACTGTTTGCCTTTTTCCATGAGACTCAAGACATGACAAAATTAAACAGAAAAATACTAAACGGAATACATTGAAGGAGAAGAAAATCTGTAAGCTTAGGTAGCTATGAGACTTCTATGCCTTGAACTCTCAAACTTTCTCCCTTGAATCAAACCGTGACTATTCACCCCTTTTATAGAGAAGAAAAGCCTTGACAGTTGAAACAAAAACAAGCTTAACTTCTTTTCCTTCAAAAACAGATTCGATTCGGCCACAGAGAGAGAAGAGGTAACTCATGCAAAACTGGTGCACGAAATTGTGATCATCAATGGCGCCATCAACATGGTACGCACAATTGCAATCTCAACTCTTTATCACAACTTCGCACAACTAACCAGCAAGTGTACTGGGTCGTCCAAGTAATAAACCTTACGCGAGTAAGGGTCGATCCCACAGAGATTGTTGGTTTGAAGCAAGCTATGGTCACCTTGTAAATCTCAGTCAGGCAGACTCAAATGGGTATAGATGATGAATAAAACATAAAGATAAAGATAGAGATACTTATGCAATTCATTGGTGAGAATTTCAGATAAGCGAATGGAGATGCTTTGTCCCTTCCGTCTCTCTGCTTTCCTACTGTCTTCATCCAATCCTTCTTACTCATTTCCATGGCAAGCTGTATGCAAGGGTTTCACCGTTGTCAGTGGCTACCTCCCATCCTCTCAGTAAAAATGTTCAACGCACCCTGTCACGACATGGCTATTCAGTTGTCGGTTCTCGATCATGTCACAGCACGGCTATTCATTTGTCGGTTCTCGATCATGTCGGAATAGAATCTAGTGATTCTTTTGCGTCTGTCACTAACGCCCCACAATCACGAGTTTGAAGCTTGTCACAGTCATTCAATCATTGAATCCTACTCAGAATACCATAGACAAGGTTTAGACCTTTCAGATTCTCTTGAATTTCGCCATCAATTCTAGCTTATACCACGAAGATTCTGATTAAGGAATCCAAGAGATATTCACTCAATCTAAGGTAGAACGGAGGTGGTTGTCAGGCACACGTTCATAGGTGAGAATGATGATGAGTGTCACGGATCATCACATTCATCAAGTTGAGGAACAAGTGATATCTTAGAACAAGAA
>NC_029777.3:102517583-102517890 GCF_000817695.3 Arachis duranensis | reverse complement strand
TGGTTGTCAGTCACACGTTCATAGGTGAGAATGATGATGAGTGTCACGGATCATCACATTTATCAAGTTGAAGAACAAGTGATATCTTGGAACAAGAACAAGCTGAATTGAATAGAAGAACAATAGTAATTGCATTAATACTCGAGGTACAGCAAAGCTCCACACCTTAATCTTTGGTGTGTAGAAACTCCACCGTTGAAAACACATAAGAACAAGAGTGATCATTAGCTTCGGTCCCAAAGAGGGAACCAGAAGAACCAAGATGAAAATACAATAGTAAAAGGTCCTACTTATAGGGAACTAGTAA
>NC_029777.3:102489065-102517560 GCF_000817695.3 Arachis duranensis | reverse complement strand
CTTGTGCCAGTTCCGGCGTTTAACGCTGGAATTTCTGAGGGTGACTTTGAATGCCGGTTTGGGCCATCAAATCTTGGGCAAAGTATGGACTATCATATATTGCTGGAAAGCCCAGGATGTCTACTTTCCAACGCCGTTGAGAGCGCGCCTAGCTCCAGAAAATCCACTTCGAGTGCAGGGAGGTCAGAATCCAACAGCATCTGCAGTCCTTTTCAGTCTCTGAATCAGATTTTTGCTCAGGTCCCTCAATTTCAGCCAGAAAATACCTGAAATCACAGAAAAACACACAAACTTATAGTAAAGTCCAGAAAAGTGAATTTTAACTAAAAACTAATAAAAATATACTAAAAACTAACTAGATCCTACTAGAAACATACTAAAAACAATGCCAAAAAGCGTACAAATTATCCGCTCATCAAAAACCCAACATGCAAATACCTCTAGTTCTTCCTTGGTCATCACTCTTCATCAATCCGAGCGCTCCATCTTTGGCTTGCTCTCCAAGATGGATTTCTGGCCCTTGATGCTTCATGATGATGATGGCTTCATCTGCTCCAATCTCTGCCTCTTCCATCACTTCGCCACTCTAGCTACTTCCTGTGGTGGTTGAGCAGAATCAGAGACAAGCCATGCCTCCAAAGATCTCTTCCTTGCTGGCCGAATCTCCTACTTTCTTTTTGGGTATGAGGAGCTCGAGATTACCTCACCAAATCTTACCATTTTTGGTGAAAATCTCAGCCACAACATACTTTTATTTTGTTATGTTTTCTTGCCATCATCATGGTCTTGAGACGTGCTCCATCTCTTTTTCGGTGAGTAGGTGTGGCTTCCATGGCTTCCATTATTTTCTGGTTAATGACCGAAAAAGAGAGAGAGAGATATGAGAGAGAAGAAAGGGCTAGAACAAAAGCAACTAAATGAATCATATTAATTAAAGTGAGATTGCTTTTACTCCCCTTGTAGAATAGTGTGAAGCAATGATGCCTTCAATCAAATCAATGTCAAATTCTCTCTCATGTTTCCAATGCATGTAATAACTTTATTTTAACAAAATTTGAATTCCACTAGAAGTGGATTCCGTTGGAAGCTAGAAGCAATACATTTGCTTTCTCTTTAACTTGGTTTCGGACCAAGTTTGGAAACATTCATCAAAAGTAAGATTGGGCTAGGTAGCAACATCTTTTAATCTGGCCCAATAATAACATTTGCTTTCCTGATGAAATTTTAGATCATGCATTGAGCAAGTAGGAAAGCATATTCAACTTGGACTTATAATAATAATGAATCAATTTGGCCCAAATAATAAAACTTTTTCAGCCAACAATCATATAACAGGAATTACATAGGGCTGAATTTTAATTTATTGGACTTGAAATCTCTCTTTTTATTTCGGCCCAAATAAAATCTGCAACACAAAATTATTAATTAATATATGTTAAATGAGAATCAAATTAATAATTTTGTAATTAACTATTTTAATAATGTTTAGTCATCACAAATATTAATTTAGAGTTTTCCAAACTCATCAGATGCTAATCCTAATTTTTCAACTTTTAAAATCTTATAATAATTATTTAATTAATTAAGAATATGAATTTAATTTCAAATTCGGTTTTGGTAGGTAGACAATAACTTTTGTAAACAATAGACTCTAGAATTAACCCAATAAAGTAAAAAATACTCTACCCAAAATTACCTCATAAACCTTAACATTAGGATAACTATTTGCACACCTAATAAATTGAACATCCAATATAAGTAAATCGAATCAAAAGAAATAACTATCCAATTAAAAATAATGAACATAATCATTTGCATACCTATTGAATTGAACATCTGACATATTCATTATTCACATTGTTTAATATTTTCATTATCTACCTATATTTTTTCTTTTAAATTTACCTTTTTTTTTTTAATTGTTGTTCACATTGTTCAATACTTTTTCTATTACTAATTGTTTCAGACCATTCCTTCTTAGATGTCTTTAGAGATATACCTTCTTACAAATTTTATAAAAAAAATCCTATTTAATAAAAATTTAACTAAATAAAAAAAATACAATATCTTTTATAATAAAAATTGACTTGTTAAAAATTATCTAAAAAGTTAATGTATAAGATCATATAAAATTTTAAAATTAATGTATTCCGATTTTGTATGCCATTTTTTTTAGAGGATGTAAGAAGTGATTCTGTAAATAAATTTTTTAAATTATCACTTGAACAAATTTATTAAATGTCAATTATTCGTTGATTTTGATATATAGGTCGCATTTGTTCGATGGCAAAGTGGCTTTCATTTTGCCACATGTAGCCAACAATTATTGAATGTGTATTGATTAAAATATGTGAACGAAGAAGGTAGCAACCGAAAGGAAAAAAGCATGCCACCAACCTTGGAAAATTGGCGCGCACACACAGCTGTATGCAAGCGGATGCAACAGGGCAATTTTTGCCTATAAAATGAGTCTTTGAAGCCTTTGTTTAAGGCATCAAAACAGAAGCAATAATAAAAGTTTCTTGTGGTTTTCTTTGAGTGTGATATCTTATATATAGTAGTGAATATAATATTGTAGAGAGTGTGATATATTATTAAAGACAATAATTAATAAATATTAAATAAGATAAGTTATTACTGTTTTTAGTTGATTTTTTTTTATTATCAAACATTTTCGTATTAAAGTATTGTAAAAAATAAATATTGAATAAGAGTATTTTATTGTGATCATACTATATTATAACTACAATTAAATATGGTGGATACTTTTCGGAATTTGGTCCGTAAGTTTTTGTCCATAAATTTGAAAATTTTCACATTAAATTGAGTGTGTTATTTTATTGTTGACATAATACATATTTTACTGTCCACTGTATATATGAATAATATTTACTATATAATATTATTTATTTATACCGTTACTGTTCACATGTATAAAATTAAGGTGTCTACAATTTTGTTTGTTGTATTTAATTACTGGTGATATTCTATATTGGAGTTAAACACCAAAGTGGTCTCTGAGATTCACAAAATGCACTGATTTAGTCCCTGAGTTTCCAATTGTACAAATTTAGTCCTCCAGATTGAAAAAAATGCATCAAGTTGGTCCCCCGCATATTTTCCGGCCAGATTCCTTACCGCCGGGAGTGACGTGGCGAATGAGTGCCACGCTGGATGAAGGAAAACGACGTCGTATTGGGATTTGGCGCTAAACCCACTAATAGACGACACCGTTTCAACTCAGCATCTACAAAACTTTCAAACCCCCTCCCCCAATATTCAAAGATCACTTCGTCTTCTTCATCTCCTGCGAACTGAAACCATGAAACCCTGGCATTCTAGACTCCTGGCGTGACTTTTCGAAGTGAAACAATCTGGAGTTCAGTGGAACCTCTTCATCGTTGGCTGAAGATCGGTGAAGGAAGGAGCAAAGATTCTGCCTGGAATCTCCTGTGACAGAGGTAGGCATGCAGGATATTACATAGTATTTTTCTGTTCTACGTAATGGTAAGGTATCGTACATTATGGATTTTACTTGGGAATTTGGTGTAGATTGATGGGAAACCATGGATGCTATGTTAGTGGATAGGGTTTTTGCATTGGGTGGTGCGGGTAGGGGTAATCGGAATGCTCTGTTTTCAAACCGAAAATATGAAATTTCTATAATGGCATGGTGACTGAAGTAGTTGTTAGTTAGGGATTTTGGCATATGATCTGTTGTTGATTGTGAATTCTATATTTTAGTAAAAATGTTGTATATTTTTTTTCCAATACAGATGGAGAAGTTGCTGAATATAATGTTCCATCATGGTGGAACGTTTAAGAAGAATGCTGATGGAAAGTTGGTTTACTCACCTGACAATAAAGCTTGCTTAGGTGATTTAGATGAGGATAGACTTGATGTCTTCTTCATCAGGAACTATTTCAAGGAGTTGGGATATGACAAGGTAATTAAGTGTTGGTGGCTGGTTCTGGAGAGGAGCTTGGAGGTTGGATTGAGAGCTCTGACCACTGATGATGAATTAAGGGAGATGTGCTTCCATGCACAGATGAATGATGGCCTAGTAGATGTTTATTTCGAACATGGAGTTTCGACACCCGAACTATTGGAGGGGAAAGAAGATGTGCTGTGTCTGGATTATATTCAACAAGAGGAGCCTGGTGGTGAGTTAAACAAGAAGAACACCCCTGAGGAAACCTTAAATGAAATGCCACATGATAAAGCTGATCCTGACCCAGAACCTCCTACCCCAATCCCCATTCCAAACAGTCCAACTGCAATCCCAGTTCCTGCTAACACTCCCATCAGAAAACCTATGCATGATGACACCAAGTCCATGGCTGATCATGAGAACCCCAAACTCCATCATATATCCAACCCAAAACCCACTACAAAGCCCAATACAACCCCAACTGTCAATCAAAATCCAAAACACAAACAGAACCAGAAGCCCAAGAAGACTCAACCAAAGCCCAAGCCCAAGATTACTTCCAAAACCAAGCCCAAATTTAACCCACCTAAAAGAATCACAAGATCTCAGGCAAGGGAACAGTGGAGTGCTAACAAAGGGAAGCAAACTTTTCATGTGGATTTAACTGGAAACAGATCCAGCAGTGATGAAGGGAGTTCAGAGGATGACTCTTATGTCCCTGTCCAGGAGGCCAGCTCTAGTAGTGATGATGAATTGCTTAAACAACTAATTAGGAAAGAGGTCAAGAAGGTTCAGAAGGCCTTAGCCAAGGCCAAGGGAAAGGAAAAGTTGTATAAAGACACTATTATGCAAGATGATGATGCAATTGTGGCAGACTTATCTGATGTAAAGGTGGACCTTGGTTTTTTAGGAAGTCCAGGGGGGATTTATGTATGATGCTCTTGACCCGGGTGCAGAGTCTAATGGTGCCAACTCTTGGCACTCGGAGGAGATGAAGACTCCTCCTAATTCTGAAGATGAATTGGAATCTGATGGAGAATCGGATGAATTTCCAATCTTCCAGGAGGGACAGAGATTTGATGAGTTGCAACTGCAAGTGGGAATGAAGTTTAACACTAAACAAGAATTCAGGGATGCTGTGCGAGAGTTTACCATTCAGGAGGGTAGAAGGATTAAGTTTGTAAAGAATGACAATGTGAGGTGTAGGGCAGTGTGCCAGGTGGAAGAGTGCTGCTGGGTTGTTTATGCCTCAAGGGATCACGAGGACACTTGTTGGCAAATCAAGACCTTTTATGTCGATCATACATGTCCAAGAGAGAATTCTAATAGGGCTGCAAACAGAGCTTGGCTGGCAAGTAAGTTGGTCAAGAAGGTTAGAAAGTACCCCAACTTCAAGCAATGTGAGGCTGCAACATACTTCAGGTCTAAGTGTGATCTCATACTGCATAGAAATTCATTAGCCCGAGCCTTGGCTGATGCAAGAAATATTGTCTACGGGGATGAAAAGGCACAGTATGCCTTGTTAAGGGATTATGCTGAAACGCTCCTAAAGACCAATCCGGGATCCACTGTAAAGATTGGGGTTACTCCACTGGCTGACGGCCAAGTAATGTTTGAAAAAATGTATATCTGCCTGAGTGGTTGCAAGAACGGGTTTAAAGCTGGTTGTCGACCTTTAATCGGCCTCGACGGTGCATTTTTGAAGACGCAGATTGGTGGACAGATATTATCAGCTGTCGCACAAGATGCAAATCACCACATTTATGTGGTTGCTTGGGCTATAGTCAACATTGAAAATAAGGAGAACTGGAAATGGTTTTTGGAGTTACTCCACGAAGACTTGGGAGACTATAAGGCTAACGGGTGGTGTTTCATTTCTGATATGCAGAAGGTTAGCCAGTTTATATTGGAAGCAAAATGTATATTAGTTAATTGTATGCAATATTTTGATTCTATGTTTTATTTGGTATTGATAATTGCAAGTTGCTGGAATCACTTGTAGTATGTGTGAATATTCAGGGTATTTGTTTAACTAAGTAGTTTGATTTGTTAGGATGGTTTGCTTGGTTAGGATGATTGGTTATTGATTATTTAGGGTGATTGGTTATTGATTAGTTAGGCTGATTGGGTATTGGTTATTGCTTGGTTTCTGCTATATCTTTCCATCAACTGCAGGGGTTGATTTCAGCTGTGGAAGAGGTCATGCCACAGGTCCACCATCGTTTCTGTGTATGGCACCTGTGGCGTAACTTTAACAAACAGTGGAAGGATCTTGAGCTGCGGAGACTCCTTTGGGATGCTGCAAGGTCAACCACCTTTCAAGATTTTATTGGCAACATGGACAAGATCAAAAGAGTCAGTGAAGAAGCATGGACATACCTTAACAAGTGGCCTAGGCATTCATGGACGAAATCTCAATTTAGCCACAGGCCAAAGCTGGATAATATATGCAATAACGCATGTGAGGTATTCAATGCAAGGATCAAAGAGGCTAGGAGCAAGCCAATCATCACCCTGCTTGAAGAGGTAAGGATGTTCGTTATGAGGTCCATTGCAAAGAACAAGATAAAGTTGAACAATCACATCGGAAAACTTCCTCCAATTATTCAGAGCCGGTTAGAAAAGGTAAGGAAAGAGTCAAAGAACTGGGTACCTATATGGACTGGGGATGAAGCCTATGAGAAGTTTGAGGTCCATGGACAACCAACAAACATGGTTGTCGATCTAGGCAAAAGACTCTGCACCTGCCAATTCTGGATGTTAACAGGTAATTTTTGTTACATTTACATCTAATTCTGTTTCTTTCTATTTATCTTCATTTGCATTATCATTAGATTCATTTTAGTGTAATTTTTACCTAAACTGTTAGCTAACATGTTCTGTTTGGTGTGCTGTAGGCATTCCCTGTGTCCACGCCTGTGCTGCTCTTGCACGGGTGAACAAGAGACCAGAGGATTTCTGCCACCCCTTGGTCACAATGGATTCATACACGAAGACCTACGAACATTATATCAATCCTCTTCCGGGTCAATCCATGTGGGAAAAATCAGCATATAGTAAGCCCCAGGCTCCTAACACCTAAACGGAAACCAGGAAAGCTCACAACCAAAAGAAGAAAGGACGCTGATGAGGGTCCTAGTGTAAACAAGAAAGCTAAGCAGACTGTTACCCTAAAGAGACAGCTCAAGCCATTCACATGCACATATTGTGGTGTAAAGGGCCACACCAAGAGGGGATGCAAACAGAAGAGAGCTGATGAGCTTGCTGCTGCTCTTGCGGCTGCAGCAGCAGCTGTGGCAGCTTCAAAGGACAAAGCTACTGCTACTGGGAGTACACCTGCACCTGAAGCAACCAACAGTACCAATCCGGCAACATCGGCAGCAGACATTCCACCCCCAGTGTCTGGACCGCAAGCTGAAAAGGTTGAATTATCCCAACCAAGCTATGGTGGAACACAAGATGAGGTATAAAATGTCCCAAATGATTTGTTGTTCATAATCCTATATTTAACTCGCCTTTTCACAGTAACTCATTTAACTTATTACACTTCAAGCAGGCACCACCACCACCAGCAACAAGGCCACCTAAGTTACCAACTAAACGGAAGACCACACCACAACCAGTAACTTCTTCTGTCGATCCCATGCAAGGAGCAACTGCAGCCACAGCTTCAAGGTTGGAAAGGTTCATGAAGATGGTTCCAACACCTCAGTTCAAGGCACGAAGGAAGAAAAACCCTTGATTGGGATGTTGTAGCAGCTGCTTTAACAATATATATGGGATTTGGGCATTAGTTGATATTTTGGATTTTCTGTTACCTCTCTTAAGGAATGGCTCTTATGTAGACTGTATGGTTTATTTTGATTTTCTGGTAGTAGATAATTTAACAGAGTTTATGCTTGAAGGTAGCTGTTTCAGTCTGTTTATCCTTATGTGGACAACTGCAACTATGTTACATTGACAATGTCTTGTTTATAATCTACAAAGCTACTATTATCAATTTACATCTTATGTTCATTCAGTTTGGTTTCTATTTTTGTAAAATCTATCTACAAATAACACACCAATAAATTAAACATTTCCCATACATTCATTAACAGATGCTTCCAAACACAGTTCTTACACTTTTCTCATCACAGGTGAAACAAGTTCTTACATTTTTAACATCACACCTAAAACAACAACTAACATAGAAAAAAACAACAATCCTAACATTTGTATCATATATTTCTGGGTCCTTAACTCAGCCTCCAAATTGCCAATCCTCAAAGCAAGACTAACGCTCACTTCTTCATTGTTGTATGCAGCAGTGTCTTCCAAATTTCCTTTATCATCTTCTCCAATGTCTGCCCATCGAAAGAAGCCACACCATTTTCTTCCACTACTCTGTGAACATGAAATTTAACTGTTACCATCAAATTAGTCAGCAACAAATCTTCATGAAACACTCACGTTGTAATTCGGGCATCCAAAGAAGGGCTTATTTGGGTGGGTTTCCATTCCAGACCATCGGAGCACAGGACGTTTCCCACACCCACACCGCTCTGGTACTCGCGTGCCTCTACTCTGACTTGGCCTCCTTGTGCATGATCGCAAAGAACTTCCCTCTCCTTCATCTGCACGTCCAACCATCCTCCAACCAGCAAAGCAATGGGTACGAGAATGAACAGGGAAGAAGAAGAAGAAGAAGAAGAAGAAGAAGAAGAAGAATAAGAGGAAGAAGAAGAACACGAAGAAGGGAAGAAGACGAAGATGTGCTGTGCCAATTCGGAGTTAGGGTTTAAAAAAGGAATCAGGGACAACATTGGTGCATCAAGTTTCATTTGCCACATCATCCAACCGTTGGACACTCCAGCGTGGCACTCATTCGCCACGTCACTCCCGGCGGTAAGGAATCTGGCCGGAAAATATGCGGGGGACCAACTTGATGCATTTTTTTCAATCTGGAGGACTAAATTTGTGCAATTGAGAACTCAGGGACTAAATCGGTGCATTTTGTGAATCTCAGGGACCACTTTGGTGTTTAACTCTCTATATTGTTTTTGGTACACTTTCACTCACTCTCATTGTGTTTAATATGTTAAGAGTATATTTGACTCTAATAGATTATTCTTGATAGTATAGTTGTCAGAATCGAACCAGTGATCGGATCCATTAGACTATTAGATCACTGGATTATTAGTTTAATCGGTAAGTCATTAATTGAACCGGTTGACTCGGTTCTATGAAAATAAAAATAAAAAATAGTTATAAATTTAAAATACATATTTGTAAAAATATATTAATAACAATCAAATATCAATTCTTATATATAATTTATGGTGCAAAATGAGATAATAAATTAGTCACTAGTACAAAATACTTTTTCAATTTAATGAAGAAGAAAAAAAATAAAACATAATACAATCAATATCAATATATTAATATATTTATATACTATGTGTTGTTACTATATGAATCCATATTTAAAAGGATAAAAAATATAAAAATTCAGTTATAGTTTATTATACATTTAATTTTTGTCATTTATTATATTGAGATGTATGCTGGCGCAGTGGTAAGATGGGGGAGGGGGTGTGATTGTTGGAATCCCTGGGTTCGAATCCCGCGTCCCTCATTTTTGGAGTACCGGTCAGTTATCTAGGGGTGTGCATGAGTCGAGTGAAACCGGGTTTGATGTGACCCAGACCCGACCCGAAATATATACCGGTCTATTTATTAGACCCGAATTCGATCCTAGACCCGATGAAACCTATACACTTTCGGGCCACGATTATACCGGTGAAAACCGGGCCATTAACATTATATTACCTTGATACCCTTCTTATAAGCTAAACCAACTCTTCTCTAAAATTAAAGCATAACCATAATCAATACTAATATTGTATAATAACATTAACACCAAATATTTAAATCAATACAAATAACACAACATTATGCAATGGTCTTAACATAAAACATTAACTTATAGTCTTATAATAGCTAATAACATAAAATATTAAGGTTTACAATACTTAAATTCCACATAAGAATAGCCATCATCCATCACTAATAACACAAAATATTAATTGTGTATGATGACCGGGCCATCGGGCCGACTTCGGGTGACCCGAGCCATGGCCCGGACTCGATCCGAAATAATGATCGGGTCTATTTTTGAGACCCTTACCCGGCCCTAGACCCGATGAAATCACACCAAATTAGTTCCTAAAGTGTTCGGGGCCGGGTCGGGTCGGACCATGCATATCCCTAGATTTATCATCGTTGACCGGTTTAATTGCAGGTTCGGTCTAAACTACTAATCGAACCGGTCAAATCACCAATTCACTGATTTTTAAGTCGAATAGGCCGATCCGGTCCAATTCTAATTTTTGTCATTTATTATATTGAGATGCATGCTGGCGCAGTGGTAAGATGGGGGAGTAATTGTTGGCTTCTTTGGGTTCGAATCCCTCGTCACTCATTTTTAGAGTACCGGCCAGTTTTTCAACGAATTTATCACCATTGATCGATTTAATTACAGATTCGGTCTAAACACTGCTTGATAGTATTATTTTCATAAAATAATGTTGAAACTAAGTTCTTTTTAGACAATTTATATGATGATTGAATATATCTATCTTTACAAGGATCAAGCAGATATCATGAATTTGCATACTCAATCAATTTTGACTTGAATTCATCAGAATACAATAATCACATATTAATTGTTCTATAAAATATCAAAAGACATTTTTTATTTCATTCTAATGTTTTATAATTAGAGAGGAACTATACAATATTATTAAGAGTAGTGCTAGAGATTCAATGGCCTAAACATACAATGTGTACAATGGGTTAAATCTTTGGTTTATGAATAAAATGAACATCTTATAAAAAACTAATTTTGAGTTCACCAAGGTTCAAACTCTTGACCTTCCGGAACTAAAACTCTAATACCATGTCCTGAAACCACTTATCCCAAAAATGTAACTTGATAGGACAATGTAACACTAATAATCATATCTCTAATACTTTCTAAACTTTCATTGTGCACATTATATGCTTAGGTCATTGGCTCCCTATACTTTCTCTATTATTAATAAGTTCGGAGCAAATGAACCGAGTATCTATTTTTAACAAGATACATTAGTATCTTTATGACTTTAAGATATAGTACTATTAAGACTAAATATTTTTTCATTTTCTTACATTCTTTGAAAAGATTATTTTCATATCTAACGATTTGATGACCATTGGGATATTAAATACATGTGATTCGTTCATATAAATTTTTTAAGAATTTTCTCTGCATATGCATATTAATTATTATTTATAAATAAAATATATATATATTAATCGAAAAACACACAAGTATTTTTACATGATATAATAACATATAATTCTCGATGTGATTATGCTATTTTCTAAAATAATTTTAAAATATATATTAAAAATAAATTAAATAACATATATTTATTCATAATACATAATTAATTTAATAGTTAATTTTTTGGTACACATATTATTTTTGAATTTAAATACCTTAATAATAAAACAAACATCTCCTTTTAACCTTTGAGTATGATTTAATTTAATTTCTCCATCCTTAACTTAAGATGGTGGAACTGTGGTTGAATACCTACAAACCCAAGCATCCTTATAGACAAGTCCTTGGCTACAATAATAATTGTTTTGTGGGCTACAATGTCTGTGTTCACTACATATGCATAACCCTTCAAGAGCACATCCATCACTCTTCTCTAATTCCTTCCCAAACAATATTTCATCAGACCAATTACTAGAAAACACATTTTGTGGATCCAATTGTTGTTTTGCTTCAATAAACTTGTTGTAATTTGGGTACTTCTTATCCACTCCCAAGAATGCAATGTTCCTATTCTTACCCCAATGTGGCTTAGCTCCATATTTAAAAAACGCCATTTGTTCCAATTCTTCCCAAATATCTTGGTTTAATCGCGGAGTTAATGCGTCTTTGGCTCTATAATAATTGAAATCAATTACTATAGAGTCTTCAGATTGACCTAGATATGCATCCGACCCTTTGATATAACGTAAGAAAATGCCATTATAGTTGTCGGCTCCACAAAAAGATTGGGGGTTTAAGTCTCTGAGCTTTTTCACGTCGAAGACGAAGTCGCGGAAAAGAGAAGCCGGTAAGATTGGAGTGGTCTCAAAGAAGAACAAGCCTTTGATTCTTGGATCCCAAGGACATGATGTGTGAAGTGATTGGGAGTTCAAGCATGAACCTGAGGCTTGCATTTTGCTTTGGTAACCGATTACTGGATAGCCAGTGAAAAGAATGCCATCGTTCTTTAAACCATTTGCTGTAAGTTTTCTGTATGCTAACGTTGCTGCAGCTGTTGAGCATTTCCCATGCGCGTCTCTTGTTCTTTCTAACAAAGTCTCTGTTCATCATCATTCATGCATTTAGTTTGTATTTAGTGAAAACTCAAATACAGTTGTCTTTACCTGAAGTTATTAGTTGAGAACGGATAGACAATAGTTTAGTCAAATATATCAAATTATTTAACAATTTTTAACTAGTATCTTCATATAAAATCTATCTAATTAATTCAAATGCATTTAGGTATTCTTTTTAATCAATTGTTAATAAAAGAATACAAATTTAACAAAATAAATTTGGAATAGTAAAGGTTGCATATTTAAAAAACTTTAGAATAAAAGGGACATTTTGGTAAAGTTTTCATCAACAAATGTTGAGAAAATTAAGAAACAGACACTTAACAAAGTTTAGAATATCAAAGTTTTGCATATTTAATTAAAAAGAATCGCATAAACTAAAGTTTAAGGAGGGGGTAACTAATAACATACTTATATATATATATTAGTTATATAAAATTTATTGTATATATAAAGTAAAATCTTAAAAAAAAGAAGAGTGGTTAAATAGATCATCTGTTAATTATTATTAATTACCTGAAGCTCTAACTGCTTCGGGGATCAAAGTTGGATTATCTTGAAATCCAATGAAGTCAAAGACTGCATTACCAGAAGTATTTAAGGGAACCCTCGAATCGTATCTATAAATTGCAGTGTGTTGTGATGGATACCAAGTTATGTCTGCAAACTCATATTTATTTGCATGATCTACGTACAAATCTTCAAGACCAACATCGGACGTGAAATTGTAGGTTATGCTTCTTTTGAAACTTGGTTCCACTCTTAATGTTACCTATACAGGTTATAATAACATTGCTAATTCATCATATTTTATTAAGGATAAATACAAAATAATTAAATATGTACTAGCTATAAATTTTACATAAGTTGAAATTGTTGATACAAAATTTTTATGAACTATTGATAGGTCTTTTATTGATCATCTACTAATTTCTGCAATGACGAGGACACAACAAAGATTATTAAATACTCAAAAAAATATAATAATAAAAATAATTCTCAAATACTTGTTATTTTGTTTAATTTTCATTTGAGAATAGTAGAAGTATTATTTTTTGCAAAAAAAAAAAAAGCAAAAGCAACGTGTATTATAATGAAATTAAATCATCAATTTCGCTACGTTACCAACAGCGTTTCTGCTCACTTCTACCAACTCTTATTTATAACTGTGTTTAATAGAAGTGTCTTTGTGGATGTGTCTGATAAAAATATTTTTTATGGCTGTGTTTAATAGAAATGTCTTTATAGATATATTTTCTAAATGTGTCTCTTTATATATGTGTTTAAAATATAATAATTAATTATTGTTGGTAATAAATTGACAGATCGATAATATGTTGTTACCCTATACTTTTCCTTAAATCATACTTCTAGCAAATTCATTCACATCTCGTTTACGGTTGGATCAACATTTATTAAAAAGATAAACTAATTAATATAGAATATATCTAATTTCTTGCGCAACTGTTAGTATAATTGTACATGTTTTCTTTTATTATTATAGTTTGTCTCTTTTTAGGTTAACAAAAATTAAATTTTAGATCTAGAAGCGTTAATATCATAAATGATTAGGAAATTACGTTTTTTATTATGGGTTATATTAGATAACCAATAATTTTTTTAAAATCACCAATCAAATCAAAATACATTACACTTTTAAATTACTCACTTAAATTTTAATATTAGAATAATCATCTGCACACCTAATAAAATACATTATTTATATTGTTTAATATTTTCATTGTTTATATATATTTTTTCTTTTATTATTGATGGATGACAATTACTTTCAACTTTCTAGACACATCAAATTATTATTCATACTACACATTGTCGGTGTATAGAATGTATGGTTCTTTTAGACATTGATTAGCCTTTGATTTGAATGGCAAACAGGTCAAAATCTGTCCCATTGATATGTTTCACCAACAAGGCTAGACAAGGTAGAGTTTTGAGACCACCATATGGAAGAAAAATGCCTGTATCTGCTCGACTTCGTTTGATCCTCACTCACAGCTGGTCGCTCACACTCTTCTACGTCACTCTCAATTCGTAACTCACTCACTCCCACTCACAGTGCACACTCCTCCCTCATGCCTCAACATCGATCGAATCTCTGAATTTTTCTACTCTGTTCTTGACTTTGACTTTCTTTCTAAGTTAGGATTGTTGAATTTCTACTACTCTATTCTTGATTTTGAATTTTTGAGTTTCTTTAGTTAGGATTTTTGAATTTTTAAGACAGTAAAATTATATTGTCACTGTTGTTAATTTAATGTGAATATGTGATGTTGTTATGGTTTTCTGATTTTTTTTATTTCCGAAAATACTGATTTGGGTCCTTATTCTTGGAAATTATTTTTTAAACACAAAAAAAAAAAAGCTAGCACCAGCTTGCATTAGGCCGAACGCGATAGGAGGTTATTACACTAGGCAGAATGAGACAAGTTAGCTTTTTTTTTTTGTCGATAGATTGAACAACCCATAATCTTAAGTTACACAACATACTCACTCACACTAATATTAAAGATTCTATCACTGTCCAGCTATAGCTAGATTTCAAATCTGAGATGTGACTTCTGTGAGACCAACATATTGGCCATTAGTGCAATGCCTCGGCCACAAGTTAGCTTATCTATATACAAATTTCTGACGGGACAGGCGGGCTAACCCACTTACCACCTCTGTCATTTCAAACTAGAAGATCATATGAAATATTATTTTATTATCACTTTTTAAGTATTATATATCTATTTTAAAATATGTACCACCCTAAAATTTTAATATTACATTGATTATCTAATATATTTTGATATATATAATACTCTATTCTCAGTTAGCTTTTTAAATATTTTATTTAATATCAAAATATTGTATATCAATAATTATTTAATTTATTTTGACATAAATTTTATATATTAAATACATCAAACAAAATTATTTTAATTAACAGATATTTTATTTTAAATATATAAAAATTAAAAGAGATCGATTTCTGAGAAACCAACAAACATAAAAATAATTATGGCAGAACTAGCATAATAGACAAATAACCCTTTATATGGCATGATGAAACGATAATACCTAAATTACAGGATTAAACTAATGCGTACTCCAAAAATAGATGTTTAAGTTACTAATTAATTTTGTTTTATGAATAACATTCAAAATTTAAATTTTTAATATATTTATTATGTATAAAAATTTAAAAATTTTACTAAGAATAATCTCAACCGTATTTAAATCCTAAATTATATACTATACCTATGTACTAACCTTGGAGATAGCACCTAAGACACCGAGTGATACTTTGGCAGCATTGAACAATGGATTTTGTTCGTCCAACCTCAAAATCTTGGCGTACCCTTCAGATTTAGAAGCAGGAACAACAATGCTAAGCCCCACCACATGATCATGAACAGAACCACCTTTTCCCCACCAAGAACTCCCATGTGCCCCTGTGCTAATAAGTCCTCCAATTGTTATACCTGAAGAGACAATGCGAGGGGTTAAATTAAAAAGGATCATGGAAGCAAACATGCAATGACATGTTTTCTTGGATTGATATGAACTAATAAACTCGGATCTTTACAGAAGAGAAAAGGTGTCTTAAAATGTATTTTACAACTACATTTCGAGGAGGCACGTGAATAATTACATTTCTAGCAGAAATAAAGCGACTTCTTATATGAAAATGTTTATATTTAAAAATAATAATTTAGATATTAACTAGTAATTTTGTCAGTAACAATATTATGGAATTATAAATTTTTTTAAATAAATTGTATGTCTATATTTAATCTTTATTCTAAAATGAAAAATTATAGTGATATCTAACATTCTTGTAATAAATATTAAAACTTTTATCAAATTAAAAAAGAAAAAAATATATATATATAATGTTGTCAATAACCTCGACCCTACATAGACTTGGTCATAGTCTAAAATACTCAGAATTACGGAATCGCACAAAAAGACCATAGAGACAAAATCTCTAATGAGCCTAATGGAACCAGGGCCGAAAACTCTTGTGGCCCAAGGAGTCATTTATGGTCAAATAGCAGACGTTTAAGGATGGGTGATGGGCAGTGGAAGCCTAGACTAAGTAGCAATCATATTGCTTCTTAAACAAACTGCACCAAGTTTGAATCTCAGCTGAGACTGGGATGAGATTTGATAAAATCTCAAAGTGTGGGTGTGTGAGTGTGTGTTTTGATATTTAGGATTAGGGTTATCCAATCCACTTAACCAAAAAAAAAAGGATGGGTGATAGAGTCAACTTCTGTAGTTCGAAGTTGTCCAACACTCGATCAAGGCTTTAGCAGGTTAGGTCACCAGGTGTTGTTCAACGATCGATCGAGTTGTTCCACCAACGTCAACCAATGGTAGATCAGTTGTCTATGTTGGTCGAGGTCAATCAGTAGTAGGTCGACGTAGGCTAGCCATAGGACAATAAGTCAGGTAGATCAGCAGTAGGTCGATAGGTCGAAATAAGTTAATAAGTGTGTGGTCAAAGAGCAATCAATCAATCGAGGTAGGTAGTTAGTCGACAGACAGTTGGTAGAATAGGTCAACAAACTAGTCATCGGTCGACAAGCACGGCTGGTAGGAAGGCAGACGGTAGCTAATTCGGTATCGAAAGGATGGTGGTAGATCAATCAAGGTTAGGAGATGGTCAACTAATTGTTAGTGGGCATTGATCATTGGATAATCTTTAGTCGATCGGGCTTGATTGTCAGTTGCCGTCATCGGTAATTGGATAAGATAGGTTGTCGGGTTGTCGGTTGGTCAACATTGGTAGTTGTTTTAGGTCTTTTAGTGGATAATCAGTTAGTCTATGACCAACATATATTATCGATGGTTGGTTGGTAAGTTGGCGGTCAATCGATCGATGAAGTTGGCAGTCAGTCGATCGATGAAGTTTTATTAATAAGTGATCATTCGACGCTATTAATATATTTTTCTATAGAACTATTGGTTTCGTTTTTTTTTTAAAAACCTTTCAAAATATTTCTTTTTATATTAATATATAAATGACAAATTATTTGTTTTATTTGAAAATACAAAACAAGAAAAAAGATATATTCAGTAAGCGGAGAAAGGAAAGAGACAGAGAAAAAAAGAGTTAAAAAGAAAATGTTAAGTTTGAAAAATTTATATTTAATTGATGATTAAATATTATTAAAATATTAATTAAAAAACTATTAATTTGTTATTTGATTCGAATTATTTATATGATGGATCTGGTTTAGTGTGCAGGAAAATTAGTTTCAATAATGGATCAAAGGCATTGTAAGCCCAATTTGTTGTTTAATGTTAATTAAGCCTTGTGCAAAAAATTAATTTTAGTTTGAGTGGCTGAATGATGAATTAAGATGAACTTCAAAGCTAGCCCAAGAATCTGACAAGCCCAAGCAATCTCCTCTCTTAGTCCAACATCATCATTGATCCAAATTTAAAAAGAAAAGAATGGAGCAAGGGATTGGTTCGGTTACTCACTTTACTATTTGTGATTGGAATTCAAAATCCAATTTAGTTAATTGCATGCATAAGTAACCAAAATTTAAAATTAAATTGAGTTTATTTTACATTAAAAATTTTATCTCTTTTCTCTCTTTTCTATTGCTTTTCGATCATATCACATCCATAAGAAAAATAAAAAGAAGAAGTTATCAGAAGGCTATAGAAAAAAAAGGCTATCAAATAGAAAGGCTAGTGAAGATCTTTCTTCAAGAAGTGAAAATTTAAAGAAAGGCAAAGTAAGATATTTGCCATTGAAAGTATGATTTGAAAAAAAGTTTTAAGATTTTACTTGCCAAGAAAAGGAAGGATCTACCTCGGTAAAGGAGTACAAAAGTTCATTTTCATTTTTGTTCATTAAAGAAAGAAGATAGTCGCTGAGCTACACGTAAGAAGAAATAAAAATGGAAGGCAAGAAGCTGTCCTGGGTCAGAGGATCGTCAAGGGTCTGAATCCTTTCTTGGAGTCAAAGATAAGATCAAATGTTCAGATTGAAGGAGTTTGATGAAAAGGATTGAGAGAGATACATGCATGTTGGTTTTCGTTTTTTCCTCTCTCTTCTTGTCCGAACCGCTGCTCTTTGTTAGAGAAGAAGTTGCTAGGTTGGTTGAACCAATTTTAACCTTGGAAGCTTCCCCTTCTATATTAAGGGTGAACGACCAAGGGTTAAGATCAAGGAGAGTAAGCACAGAGTTCTCATAACTACCCGAGCTTTCTAAGTTCTTCTCCTTCAATGGTGTTCATTTTATTTTCTTTTTCTTAGTTTTGTCTGTTTGAGTCTCATGGTGAAAAAGGCAAACATGGTGAGATTTGTAAGAAAAAGCCCGTGAGAGAAAAAAGACAGTGATCAAAATTTAAAAAAAGTCATAGATGTCTCAAAGTTTCTTTGTACATCTTTCTGTTGTGTTTCATGATCCTGTTGGAATTTTCTTACAAGTTGGATTAGCACTTTGCGGTTGAAAGCTAGGTTTTGAGTCTTAGTCAAATTTAGATTGGGTGTAGAATCTGGATTTGTCCAAAATAGGAATGGATAGTTCATAAGGAGAAATTGGTGTTTGTAATATTATGAAAACAAGATATATCTGGTGTTAATTCTTCTTTCCTACCCCTTTCTCTGGTTTTGTTTATCAGGAGACAAAAACAAAAATATATCTCAACTCAATATGAGACAAAACAAAAGTGTCTCTCAACTTGACACGAGACAAAAAGTACAAATATCTCCTGAAGTTTCTTGAAAAGTCAGAAATTAATATTCAGCAAAAAGGGGATAAGATTCAACCCCCTTCTCTTAGCCACTGATTACCATCAGAAATGATTTTTTTAATTTAAAAAAATATTTCATTTTAATTACAATGAGAAAATATAATTTGCTCTATTTTAGTTGTTAAATTAGTAATTATTAATAATTAATAATAATACATAAGAAAGATATCATGGATGAAAGAAGAAGAGAGATAAGAAGGGGAGAAGGGGAAAGAGAGAATTTAATTTTAGAGAAAAGAAATTAGTTTAATTATAATTAATGTTAGGTGATAAATTTTAGTTGTAAAATTAGTAATATGTATTTTAATTTAATATTTTAATTTTAGTTACAATTAAAGAATATCATATTGTATACTTTGTATTGGTTGTCAAATTAATAATTAGTAATAATATATAAAAGAGTTAGAGTGAGTAAAAAAAAAAAAAGAGATAGAAAAAATAGAAAAAAGAAAGAAGAGAATTTTTTAGTTTTGAAAGAAAAAATTTTATTTCAATTACAATGAAAAAGTGATATGTGGCACATCTTAATTTTAGTTAATTATAAAATTAATAATATATAATAGATATGTATTATATTAAGCTGTTTAATTAAAGGGAGTCACTCTAATAAAGACGTTTAAAACATTTTTTTAAAGATATTTTTAAATAATTAAAATTTAACACATATAATCGATTAAATTGTATTATTTTTGTCAAAATTAGGCCAGACAAATTAATTTGACCAAAAAATAGTGAATCAAATTTTGAATTGGTCTAAATTAATATTATTTTTTATAAAAAATGACTACAATACCACTATTATAGAAAATGAATAANCATAAAGTTAGGATTTATAGTTTTCAATATATATATATATATATATAAAATAGGAGTATATTAGTTATTTTTTATAATAGAGATATTATAGTCATTTTTTATAAAAAATATTTAAATCGGTTCAAAATTTAATTTATTAATTTTTTGATTAAACTGATTTGTTTGATCTAATTTTAATAAAAGTAACACAGTTTAATTGATTATATGTGTTAAATTTTAATTTTTAAAAAATATATTAAAAAAAACATTTTTAATAATATCTTTATCTAAGTGATTCTCTTAATTAAATATATCAAATTATCTAAAATATAACAAATTTATAATAGCAACCGAGGCCTTGGATCAATGGCAGCATCACCTGCCTTGTTGGGAGCTGAATCCTCAATAAAAAATATAGAACCCATGTTAGTAATAGTAGTGTGTGTGAATGAGTGTATTGTATAATGTATAAGACCAAAAAAATAACAAAATCATAATAAAATTGGCGCCAATAAAACCATAAATATAGCAACTACATTTAAAATAACTCAACATATACCTTCCCAATAAGGTGAGACCACCAAACTGAACCCAGCAACTTCAAGTGCATCAATCAACTGCCGAAGGCTGACGCCGGCATCAACGGTAACAACGGCATTGGCAGTGTCGATTTGTATTTGAAGATTATAATGCTCTGTGCTGATAACAAAACTGCTTTGGACAGCTTGGTCAGGGCAGGCGAGCTTGGGCATAGTATGTGAGAATCTCGTGACCACTTTGGCTTTTAGATTGTGTTTGACCGCATAGGACACGGCTGCACGAAGCTCTTCTTCAGTTGTTGGGTAGGTTGCATTGAGGGCATAACAATCTTTTCTGTCACCCCATCTGCCGTAGGTGTTGTAGAGAGTACAGAGTGTTTGGTTGCATTGAAGTGGGGATTCTGGTATCCGAGCCTCAATGATTTGGATCATTGAAGGAAGCATGTGAGTGATAGCAAGAATCCACCAAATCCAAAAGCTAAAGCTAACGCTACCCATTTTGATCATATTATGATAATGATGATGATAATGCTTATTACAGGTAAGGTTCAATTTACGTGAGGGATATATATAGGACTTAAGGCATGAGTATGGGTGTGATTTTTATTTTTGTTTGTTGGGGGATTAATATTGCATTAAATATTATGGGCTTCATTACATAGAGCGTTGAAGAAGGGGAGGAGATGTAATAATGTTCTATGTATAGAAATATCCTTACATTTTGTGGTCTTTTCTTTTTCAAGTTAACTGAAATAATAAATTATATTCGAAACCGAAAAATAAGATCAAGTTCTTAATACTTAGTTAAGAGAAAACTTTATAGCATTGCTTTAAGACAAAAATTTTCCACACAGCAATTTTTAGGTCCAATACTTTATAGGGGATCTTTTTAAATAAATAAAATAAATGTTTAAATTACAGATATAAACACACATTGAAAAGGATTTATGTTTTTATACCTTATTATTTATTGTGTTTTAAGATAAAATAATTTTTTTACACACGTATCTCGTCTTTTGAAGAGACAGAATAAACAAGTATCTAGTATGTAGACGAAGTAAAATACTACAATCATTTTTAAGCATCTTTCATTTATGATAAAAATAAAATGTGTAAAATTATTTTTATCTAACTTAAACTAACAAAATGTATACTTATTACCTTCTATCATATATATAGAAAAATATGTGCAATAAAATTTTAAAGGATCACATTATGAGTGCATTATTTGAAGGATATCAAATTATTATGCATTTTTGTTCACGTAAACTTCATTGATAACAACTCAATCATCAATAACTTTAAACACACATCCAACAAGATCTATTAAATTTAGACATAATAACCAATGTATATATTAATTAGAATGTTCACTCGTATCTTTGAGGCAAAAATAGAAAGAACACGAGCATATTTGTGTTGAAAACATCTGATTATAAAGATGTTGGGAATGGATACATAAGGTATATACAACATCAATAACTAACATTTAGGCCATAACTTACTAAGTGAGGTAAACTACAAAAAAATATCCATAAATTAGTAACTGTATATTGAATTATTCTATTACATATCTCATCCTCACAAAACAATATAATTATGCATGTATTTCGTTCTTACCATATAGACAAAATACGTTTAAAATTAATTATAGTATCTTATTTTATTTTCAAACTGGATATGTATGTGTTTATTTTTTTTTATTTATCTTGTCCTCACCAAGAACGAGATATTTTGTGAAAAAAATCATCCTATCTAAAGATGGAATAAATAATATAATAAAGTGTAAAAATCTAAAATTTCCAATGCGTGTTTATATCTATAATTTTAATATTAATTTTATTTATTTAAAAAAAAACTATACTTTATAGCATTGTTTTGTCTTTTTCTCCATCAATTTCTATTTATAATTGGACAAATTATTAAAAATATGATCCAAATATTTATATGATGACAAAAATATTTTAAATATAAAAATTTTAAAATCTTTCAAAAAAATTTAAAATTTAATAAAAGTGATCTATTGTCAATTAATTTTATTTTTCTTAATAAAATTTAACGTAGTTGAATAATATATTATCACAAAGGCATTCTGATGATGTGTGAGGTTAATTAGTCCTTTTCATCAACTACTTGATGATTTGATGGTTGGTTATTTTTATGAAAGTAGTTTTTACTTTTGATTTTTTTTTTGTCTTTTTCATCTCTCAGTATTGTTTTTATTTGTGCATGAATTTTTCATATGCATATCTAATAATTTACCCTATAATTTAATAATTGGTCAACAATTAATCAATTATTTTTCGTAAGTTACTAGGAAAAGGCGGAACGAAAGAGAGGTAAAGTGGTGAAGGGAAACCAAATAATAGAGGTGCACTCGTGGAGAAGTTTACTTCTTAATTTCCAAATCAAGCAAAGATGTGATGTTTTCAGTTTTTCTTATGTAAATCTTTAGGGACTTTAATCACTATTCATGTGCAAAAATGATGCATAGCAGAGAGGTCATAAAATCACTCTTCTCAAAAGTTTAAATAGATAAAAAAAGATAATATTAATAGTTATATTTTTAACAATAAAATTCATTATAATAACTAAAAAGAGTAAATATCAAATACTATGCATCATGTGAAATAATGTCTATTTATAGAATAAAAATATAATTTAGTCATATCATTAAAATAACCTAATATCAAATTATATAAACATAAACCAATATAACAACATATACTTAAATATTATATTTTATAATATAAAATATTCTAAAAATAGTAGTTTAATATTATTCCTCAAAAACAAGTCACAATCTGAGTTTGTAATTAGGAATAGTTTGTAATTAGGAATAAAAATAAAGAAATAAAAAAATTTAAATAAAAATCTTAAAAAATTAAAATTAATGTGGATTAAGAGGCTCAAAATGCAGACAAAACTAGGATACAAATAGAATTATAGAAACTTAAAATATAAATTAAATTGTTAAAATTCAATATGCAAATGAAATGGTAGAAACTCAAGATCTAGATGAAATTATAAAAGATTCGAGATGCAGACAAAACTGCAAGCAGAAATTTAGAATACAAACAAAATTATTGAAACTCTGAATGCAAATGAAACTGTCGAAATTTAAAATACAGACTGAATTTTTAAAAAATTTGGAATGCATACGAAATTGACGAAAAATAAGATACAAACGAAACTATAAGAACTTAGTGAGTAGAGATAAGATATATTGTTGGATTGAAAACTAAAAAAGAAAAACAAAAATACTCACATAAATGAGTTTAGAATAGCAAAAAAACTTCAAAAAATTCAAGCAGAATGTCATAGCACTAATACTATGCGTTCGTCTACTCGGAAGTATAGTGGATCGGGTCAAACTAGTGCTGGAGCAGAGGTTCGAGAGGGTTGGGACCTCGACGCGAGTTACGGGTCCGGAGCGGTTGCGTGCTGGATCCACAGAAAGGTGATGTGATGGGGTCACCTGCAAGGACTCCAACGTCTAAATCAATATCCGTACAAAAAGGTGGCGATTAGGGTTAGAGTAGGTGATGTACCTCTAAGGAGGGGTACGTCCCTCCCCTCTTATAGTCCGTACACAGGTAGACCTTTCGTGGTCAGACTCACCTTTTTAAAAGCTTCTGGCAGCTGTCCAGGTTCTACGTGACGAGGAGGGGAAGATGGGTTCCCTAATTCCTAGTGATTCGGGTAGCGTGTCTGTCGGGTCGGCCGCTCGGACTCAGACCCAGGTTGCTGGCGGATCGAATCGGAACACTATGTTAAAATTTATGATAAAGACCAAAGAATAAATATTAAGTTTTCCCTTATCGAGTCCCGCTAGGGAGCCAATGGGGTATTTGTACAATGTGTACAATGAGCTGCTTATTTAGCCTAATATGAGTTAAAAATGAAAATTACCCACGAAATAATAAATTTTAAAACTCTTATTCAGTTATTTCACATCAAATTTCAAATTCTCCAATTTCAACTTTCAAATTTTTAAAAAAATCCCGTTAGTTATTTTAAAAAAATAACCATCTGAAATCCTTCGATCATCTCTTCTTTTTCAACCGGCGGCTACCCCACCTTCATCAATAATCATCCCATTTCACCGTCGCTACTTGGCTTGCCACACGCCACTCACCCTTAATAAAAATAACTATCCACTTAAGGATAAAAATAATCATCCGCATACCTAATGAATTAAACATCTAACATATTTTAATTATATATAACTAAACTCAATCCAATCAAAATAATCCTCTACATAAAAATGAAATAACAATCCGCATACATACTAAAATGACCATCCTAAATTGACCATTAAAATAGAAGAAGAAGATGAATAAACAGAAGAAACTATTATTGTGGTGAAACATAATTTTAAAGGACTAGTTATGACAACACTACAAGAAAATGGAGCATTTGTAACAAAAAATTTGTATCAAATCTAAAATTGTTACAAATTATAGTTTTTTGGTAACAATAATTAGTTATTGTTACAAAATAAGAATATTTTGTAACAACAAGAAAATTTGTTACAAAACATTTCAATATTTTGTAACAACATGATTTCTTTTGTTACAAATTATGTTGGCTTTCGTATCGAACTGTTGTTTTGTTGCAAAATATTATAATGTTTTGTAACAAAAGATTATATTGTTGCAAAAATTCAAAATATTTTGTAACAAAATATCTATTTGTTTCAAAAGGTCTAAATATTTTGTAACAAAAAATTAATTTGTCACAAAATACAATATTTTTGTAACAAGTTATTAATTTGTCACAAAATTCAAAGATTTTTTTGCAACTAATAAAAAAATTTATTTTAACATATTAAATGTAAGACTTTGAATTTTTGAAAATTAACATAATGAGTTATTTATGATTTATTATATTTATTTAAAATTATATTTTTAGAGATGTTTATACTGAACTGGACATTTTCTTATTTATGATTTGCAACTTTAGAAATTAAAAATAATGAGAGTCTTATATGCTTAATTAAACTAACCCTAACGCTAATTTCTCATTTGATTTTACCTAAATTTCTAAATCATTTTTAAACAAACAAATCCTAACCCCTTTAACCTAACCCTAACCGCCTTGCAACCTCCCCCCACACCTCAACACTATTCTCACCTTTTCCCTTCAGCAGCACAACAGACACACACTCTGAAATAGAAAGAAAGGAGAAATGGAAATAAGGAAAGGGATGAGAGCAGAGGGGGATCCAAGAGAGAGGAAGAGAACGTCGGGGGAGGAGCTGTCTGCACCGCCATCACGCGTCACCGCCACTGAGCCTAGTTGCCGTCACCACTGGGGCCGCCGAGCCTCGTCGTCGCCACTGGGGCCACCGAGCCATCACCGTCACTATTGGGTCGTCATCGCCGTCAGTTCCATCGAGAGGAGAGTTCGTGCGAGAGGGAGGTGACGTCGAGAGAGAGAGAGAGAGAGCTGCGCGAGGAATGGGAGTTCTGTCCAACCGTCGCCGCTATTGTCACGAGTTGGGGGTTGTGCCGCCGAAGCTCCGTCGCCATCCATGGAGTCGCAGGTGTGCATCGCCATTGAGAGGAAGAGCGCCACGCTGAGAGAGAACCAACTAGAGAGAGGAAGAGGCGTCGCATCTGCTGCGAGCCAGCCATCGTCACCTTCATCGCCACTTGTCACCGCTGCTGTGAGCCTCTTCTCCTGCAATTCAAGGAGCTATGCTCCGTCGCCATTTTGCCACCGTTGGAGCCGCAATCTCCTTGGTAAGCTTTAGCCCTGTTCTGGTTTTTTCTCATTGTCGGTCAAAATCCTGGTTACTATAGGAGTTGTTGTTGAGATTGTTTGTGCCAGGGATTGTTTATCGTGAGTTGCTCCATCGTACGCCATCGTCGGAGCCATCATTCCGTTGCTGCCCCCTTGCTCTGAGCCGTTCCATTGTTGCAGCAAGTGTTGTTATTGTGGTTACTTGATTTAGTCGCACCTCTTTAGTATGGTAAGCTATTCCTTGATTCAGTTTTGAGCTTTAGTACAGTAAGCTATTTGATGGATTGCTGCTGGTTGTTGATTTGTTTATTTCATTGTTGCTGCCTTGCTGGTTGTTCTGTTAAATTACTGAAACTGCTTCTGTTTTGTTTTGTTTTGTTTTGTTTTGTTGAATTACTGAAACTACTTCTGCTTGTGCTACTCCTCTGGTCCCTGGACCTTTGCCTCTACTGGTCTAGTTCATTTCGGCCGTTCTTCCTCCCTGGTAGTTCTCGGCGTTGTCGTTTCCTAGTTGTTGTGCATCGCTTGGTTGCTGGTTTCTGGTTTCTGGTTCATTTCAGCTATTCTTCCTTTACAGCTGTTCTTTTTTCTTGTTTTAATTTGTCTTATGTTTTTCCTATAGCATCTTTTTCATAGTGTTAGAAATAGTTAGAGCATAGCATCCATTGTTGGAAGCAAACAAAGAATTGGTGGCAGTGCACCCAGCTTAAGAAAAATCTGCGCCTCACTTACCCTTGCAAAAAGGAGCCAACACCAAGTAAGGTTTTCTCTGTTTTTTTGGGAGCCTGTGTTTTATTTTTTTTCATTGTTGGTGAATTGATCATTGGAGACCTGATTTAATTAGCTATCTTTATATGCTTGACAGTTGAGTAGTTGCTTCCTCATATATATGAAAGATGATAGTATAGAGGGAATATATGATACTTTGAAGAAGTGTGCTGTCATTAGCAAATCAGCAGGGGAAATTGGTGTTTCTGTTCACAATATCTGTGCCACTGGTAGCTACATACGTGGAAATATTGCAGTATTTATGTTTTATTGGGTAATATTGCAGTACTTATGTTTTATTGGGTAAACTTTCAGCTTTTGCATTGTTGACGAGGAAATCTTAGGTTCATTTTAATTGTTCATTGCTTAGTCATGGTGATTCTTTTAATTATTGAATGCCAATGATATTTTTCTTATAAATGATAATGAGTAATGGTTTGGGGTTTGGCTTGAAACCTGAAACTTAATTGAACTGATTGTATTTGCCCACCTATCTGCTGTGGCTGAAGATGATGCTTCCTTGGTCAAGCAAATTGGCCAGATTTTCTAGTATTCTAAAATAGAGGTATATTCCTCTTCTTATATTCATGAATAGTCAGTTTTGTTCCTTGTTAATATACATGCATCATCTATGTATGGAAGACTAAACATAGATCGAATCCATTTTCTTATCAAGACAAGAAGGGAGGAACAAATCCAAGCTGCTCATGACGAAGCCATGTTTGGTGCTTCAGCACTTCCACCTCCTACTAGTACTGACAGTGAGCCTAAAAGGGAGAATGAGAAAGAAGTTGATAAAAAAGCTGTTGTTACAAGCCTCTTAAGTGAAACGGTAAGCGGTTTCACTGCAGACTTATGTGGATAAGCATGATGAGTCATTTAAGTAATCCTTGTATTTGTGTGTGCATTTGTTGTTGAATATTTAGTTTGACTTGATTGATTTTCTGTTGAATTAATGGATAAACTGCTATGCCCCTGCTGCTTCCAAGTGTAATAGTTATTGACTTTAATGAATAGAATACTGCCTAAATCCATTACCTTTGTTCATTTTACTGTTTTGGGTGCTGTATGATGGGCCATTGATTGCTGTTCTGCTAAGTGCTGCTCTGCTTCTTGCTGGTTGGATTGGTTTTAATTGTTTCCTCATGTTTTCTTGCTGGAATTGGCTTATTTACTTCCTTTCTATGAATTCATTATGATTTTTTTGTGTTTTTAACTGTCAAAGAATTCATATAGAATTTGAATTGATTGATTGAAATTGTGAAATAGGCAAATTTACTGCTAAAATACTGTCGGAATTTATTTTAAGCTGTTTTCAATATTCATCTTTAATTCAATTAATTGATTGAGTTGGTATTTAATTGCTTTTGGTTTTTAACTGTTGCTAAACTCAATTGATTGATTATCCAACTAAGTGCTTCACTGTTTTGGTTGTTGAAAGCTGGAAGTTTCGGGTTTTGTTATTCACTATTTGGTTGTTGTCCTATTTGGTTGCTCAATTAAACT
>NC_029777.3:102486042-102488909 GCF_000817695.3 Arachis duranensis | reverse complement strand
GCTCAAGAATGTTTTGATGCATAGAGACACTAATCTATGTTAGAACTTTTATGTTTTGGTTGAACTAATCAATGTACTCACTAACTAATGTTATTTTGTTTCAAGACAATTTTAGCTAACAGGATCTTGTTTGACTTATGTATGTTTTTGCATATTATATACATGTAAACTTGCTTATTAAAAGCGTTAATATATTAGTTAATTTAAAAAATAATTTAGTAAATTATGCATGTCATTTGTAATAAAAAAAAGTTGCTACAAAATAATTTATTTGCTTTCGTAACTGAAGAAAAAAAATGTTACCAAATCATGTTACATTTTGTAACAAATTTTTTTGATAGGAAAAAAATTGACTATCACGAAAAATACCTTCAAGATCAAAATTTGTTACTACTTTTGTAACGGCTTCTGATTTTTTGTATCAGAAAAAATTGTTACAAAATATGGTATTGAATTGTAACAGTTCCATTTTTCGTTACAAAAACTTTTTGTAACGGGACTTACTGCAATGGACCCTTTTTTTGTTACAAAAAACTTTTGTGTCAAAATATCGACGTTTTGTAACAATATTTTTTGTTACAAATACGTCTTTTTCTTGTAGTGCAAAAGCAGCAATATTGTGAAGCATAAGGCTCAAATCATGAAAGAAGCTAACTATGCTTGGATCCGGAGAAAAAAAGTATGATGGTATCATCGATGAGAAGAAACTTGAAGGAATGGGAGAAAGCGAAGGCGCATCGGAGGAGGTGAGGACGGTGTCGGGAAGAAGGCACACACCGGCTGCGACGGAGGCGCTGAACGTCCGGGTTGCTGCGGTGCCGTTAGTTCGACCCACACAATATGTGCGTCCTCCCTTGACGGTGGGCTGTGCGGCAACGGCGCCAGTCGGAACAGTGTCAGCGCGATTTCCGATGGCGGCTGGTGATCGTGGCATTAGTGTACCGGCAAGACTCCATGAGAAAGGTATAAAACGCTGACAAACTGTATTGAAAGAGAGAAGTGAGAAAAGGAGGTAGTTTATTTGTTTCCAAAACTGACAGTAATTCTAATATTTGATTTAAATTTTAAATTAAAAACTATTAAAAATTAATTAATTGCGTATAATTTAAAATTAATTAATTACCTATCAAATATTTTAAATTTTAAATTAACTCCATTAGATGCATCATACAATATTTCTATTGTCTCCCTTATCGTTTTTAAATATCCAATGAGAAATGACCATTTAAGTATTTATAAATCAAGAATATGTTTTAGTGTTATTTGGGCACTTTGTTAACAAAATTCTTAAACGCTGTTTGGTCCATCGTATAAAATATCATAGTATTAATTAGCTAATATTATGAAATGCGTTTTAATCGTATACATATATATGGTCTTAAAATTATAAAATATAAACGTAATAGTCAAAACTAAATAAAATACTAAAATAATACTGAAATTAAATAATATTCAAAATAAAAAACTATATATATAAATATATTTGTGTAACTGATGAGTATTTTATCTTATAAAATAATTTTTTTATCATATGCATGATTATATAATGAAACAATAAAAATTAGACCAAATAAAATTATATAATTATCTGTGACAAGTTAAATATCGCGTTATCTGTGCACATTGCAAATTCTAGGCAATAATATTAGAGACATTATTTCATCCTTCATAAAGTTATGTTTATTTATAGGTATGAATTTATTAAAATAAAAATATAAAGACATAAATTAAAATTATATTTAACAAAAAAAAATATTGACATTAATATTATATTTAGAAACAATAAATCAGTATATTTTATATAGTTTTTTATTAAAAAATTTCAACAAAAAAGATGCGTGTTTCTTTGCATGCGTGGAAATGAAAAACGGGTTGATAATACATCTAAAGATATCAACATCAATCAACCACCCTTTATAAGATATTTTCATGGGCTTATAATTATGGATGAACATAAAATTTTTAATTTGTGGACCAAATTATTGAGGTGGGTGGTTGCTCTAGGAAGGATAACTGTCTTCACTCTTCACACTTCATCAATATAGGTTCTTACAAATTAGTAGTAAACTTTGATCGAGTACCAATAAGAAATTAATTTTTTTGGTTAACACTAGTTAATTTTTTAGAAATTATTTTATTTATTTTAATTTTTTTATCTTAAATTATAGATCCTTAACTCAATTATTTAAATTATAAATCTTAAACCTCTAAATTCTCAAAAAAAAAAAAGATAAAATTTTTAGAATTAAAAAAAATAAAATTGACCAATGTTCATTAATTAAAAATTAATTTTTTATACTTTCTTAATTTAATCTATCAGACACGATGTTCTTTTGGTTGAATGAGTAAGTTAATTTCTTTTTAAAATTGATTACAATTATGTTAGATGTACATAAAAATTAATCACAATTATCAGTATAAAATATAAATTAAAAATTAATTAAATTACACATAAAAATACAAAATATATAATTGCTAATTTTAATAGTTAATTTTAGTATAAAAATAATATTTTATCTGAACTCTATTTAAAAATATTATTAATTAATAAATTGCTACATAAATAAGATGAAATTTAAATCCAATCTTTAATTAAGCTGACCACCCAACTAACTGATTATTTTTGAATGTATTGTTAGGTAAAACATATTTTAGTTGAGACCAAATTTTTTTTGTTGCATTACAAACACGTTTAACAGATGGATTGGACATCGGATCGGATGGGCCATAAATGTGAAGATTTGTGGATCACTAAATAATAATATCCATACTCTATAGACAGCATGGAGCCATTGACAGCAGAGACGGATTTAGAAATTTAAGAGTGAAAGATCGAAAATTAAAATTTTATATGATCAAATGTAATA
>NC_029777.3:102464529-102485758 GCF_000817695.3 Arachis duranensis | reverse complement strand
GTGCGTCCCTGATTGACAGACCCAAAAAATTGTGTTTACAAGGTTACTAGAAGCAGCAATTAACAAGTAAGGAATCATTCCTAAACTTGTCAGATTCAATCATTTTCTTCAATAAAGTTTATGTTATAAAACTTGAGTACAAGTGGAATCAGCTTTCTCCACAATAATAATAATAATAATAATAATAATAATAATAATAATAATAATAAATTAATAATAATAATGCGTTTTTCTTAAGAATGAATGACTGTAAGTCATAAGCATTTGATTTTAATGTTGTAATAATAAAGTAAGAAATTGCGGTTCAAAGATACTAAAGTAAACTGAAGTTGGAAATAAGAGCGTAAAGGAAAACAAAAGTTCTATGGAGGTTACTAATTAAAGGGCTATGGTTGCGCAGGTTCGAAGCCGGTTTATGTCTTGTCAAATCAACCAATAGACTTTATGGTTAATTGCACTTTACCCCTCAGCTTCTGGTTATATAGACTTTTAATTCTAAACTTAACAAAAATACAAATTAATCTCCTAAAATAATTGCACTGTACGTACTCTACTACTCTTTTGAACTTTTAGTTATTATGGGCAACTTATCTTTTGATGAACTTTTTTTTTAAAAAAAAATATGTCGATTTAGTAATTTAAATTTTTTATTTTTATTAACAATTAATAAAAAATAAGTATTTTTTAAAAAATTATTCCATGTATACATAAAAAATCAATTACTCATTTATAAAAAATATTAAAATATAAAATATATATTAAAAATAAGTAAAATAATATACGTATTTATACAGAAATAGATAATAGTTAATTTGATGGTAACGTGGTACTTTAGTATAAATACAATAGTTTTGTTTTTGAAAATATCTAGGAGATTGATTTGCATTTTCTTAAAGGTGAGAGGCTAAAGTGCACATAACCAAAAAATTAAGGGGTCAAATTACAATACGCCCTGAATTTTATATGATCAATGGAATATTTCATTCCTTCCTTGCATGTATACAACATGGTGCCTTTTTCTTTACTTAACCATGTAATATGTGATACTATGTTGAGGAAGGGAATCCCACCCAATTTTTTTCCCTTCAAAATTTGTTTGTACAAAGAGTTCATAAGTGGTTAAATGCAATTGGAAGTATAGAATATTTGATGAGTTTACTTATTAATTTCCCTTCTCATCTCCTCCTTTTTTAACAATGCAACCAAACATAACATTATGCCTTGTTGGTTTTCCCCCTCATCAAAATCATCACATTATTATTATTATTATTAGTAGCACATTAATAATATGTTACCAAACATAGATCTCATTCTTCTCACCCTTGTCCATGCCTCACTCATTTGCTGCGTTCTTCTCTTAGTCATCTCCACCATCTTGTTGGTTCTCTTTGCCGCCTTGTCGATCGCACTTTCCTCGATGATCATCTTTGATTTGCACGAATTTTCATCGTCCATCATGTTGGAGCATTTGAAAATGGCAAAGGATGATATTGAATTGGGTGTGGTTTTGATTGTTGTATACTTAATTCAACAAGGTGTAGGATTTGTTTTGAGTTCAAAGCATAATCGTCAGCATAATAAGCATAAGCACAAGACGTATTGAAGAAGGAATGATATGAGATCAATAATCTTCTTCAGCTCTAATGGCACCATCATTATTCTCCCTATTCATATTTAAATTAGTTTCCACTTTTGACTTTTCATGTGGACTAAGAAAATAATTGGAATGCATTCGTCAGTTATTAATGTAAATAAAGAAGTAAGTTACAAAGTTATTATTGATAGTATTATTTTATAACTGCATTTATTATTGATATGAACAGAGTCACAGGGAGCTAAGCAGAATTGAAAAAGATATATGAGTAGCACATAATTTCTGTTTTCCCTCCCATATCTGTGTAAAAATACACAAAGATTTATACAAATCTTGTGAATACTACATTTCCCTCTACAGTATAATATAATAGCTTCTCTATATCTATCAACTATGTTTTCCTCTTTCCACCATCAAACTTACAAACTCTTTAAAATCAAGTGGGTGCAACTATAAATACCTATTTGTTGTGCTACATGAATTAAGCTAGGAAGAAGGTAACTCTCTATAATCAAATTGTTCATTATCTTCCTTGGCTCTTGAACCAGGAGAAGGTCCATAAGCCCAACAAACAGCAAGAAAGTAGAGGTAGTTAATCAATCCCAAGCAAGTTAGCAGGGCATAATAGTAATTCAAATGACCCTTGTTAATGTTGGTTGATAACCAACTCTCATTCCCTCCCATACTGGAAACACTATCCACAATGCTCACCAAAATGCTGCCAGCTAAATCAGCAGCAGCTAGATCAAGTGTGAACAAAGCCATTGCAAAACTAGACATGGTTTTTGGGAAATAAGAGTAGAAAAACTCGACCAGGCTGACCGGGTAGAAGGCCTCGGCGAATCCAAGCAGAACAAACTCCGGCACAAGCCATAAAGCTGACATTCCAATTATGACATCCGGTTGGTCTGCAAACCCTTCTTCAATGGCTGTATTTCGTCTCATGGTTTCGACCACGGCCGAAGTTGCTTTGGCTACACAAATGAATAACAATCCGATCCCCATTCGGACTTTACAACTGAATCCTCTAGGCCGCCCTGTGAATCTTGCTAGTAAAGGTACCATGATTCGGTCGTATATTGGAATGACTATTGATAAAGTGATTATCATGACAACATTGAAGGATCCTGCTGGAATCTTGAAATTACCAAATAACCTTCTGTCCATGGTGTTTGCTTGGAGAGTGGAGAAGGAGCTCACGGAAACCATCATGAAGATGCCGGTGGTCCACATGGGAAGGACTCGAAGCAACGATTTCAGCGACTCGACCTGTCCTACCGTGCATAGGCTCCATGGATCTTTGATTGAACCATCTGGGTTTAAGTCATTCTCTGGGTTTCTTATTATGCAAGCTTTGTTCAAAAACCTGGAAAGGAATAATAATATGATCATGGTTTGTTCAAATTTAGGACAAGTACTAAATTACAAAATTACTCTGCATTCTTACAAAAGTAGAATGTTGCAAAAGGAGATCAAATGAGTAAATGTTAATTCTGGTCCTCGAGATTCGAATACTAGCAATTTAGTCCCTAAAGTTGCGGTTTATGTGATTGGCTTTGACTCTTTATCTTGGTCATAAATTAGAAAATTTAACTTCAAGGACTGAATTGCTATTTTTGAAATATTGAGGACTAATTTGAATTTGGCTGCAATCTCAAAAGTCAAAATGAACCTTTACTTAAGCCACTAACAAATTGCCTTTGAAGATGTTAGCAAAAGATTTCATTAACCAATATATAATGAAAAAAGTTAAACTGTGAAATGAAAAGAAGAGAAATTATAAAGGAAAAAATTATCAGTAAAGTACCTTAGGCTATCTGTTGGAAACACCAGCTCTTTATCAATGCCTTGATAATACTGATCAAAGTTTGAATCAGGAACAGAGAGTTTCCGATTCTTCATGGCGACGACAGCCACTTGAATAAAGCTAGTAAGTAAGCTGCTCCTTGGTTTAACTTTAATATACAACGGCGAACCGATGATGAAACTGAGAGCAGATATGAACATTAGTCCTGCAGGCACTCCAAAGCCAACTTTCCATCCCAGGTTTTCTTGAATGTAAACAATTACACTCAAAGCAATGATAGTTGAAACTCCTATTGAGGTATAATACCAATTAAAGTAGCTATCCAAGAGCCTCTCATTGTTCGAGTTTTCTTTGATTGCGAGTTGATCCGCTCCAAAGGCTATGGAACAAGGTCTGACACAACCAGCTCCAATAGAAATTAGTCCTAAAGCAAGAAACAGAACTGCTAGCTGTGCTGCTGAAGCAGAGTTGCAGATTTGGACGAGTGCTTCGCAAGGTCGTAGCGATGGGATCATGGCAGTTAACCATAAACTAGCTATTCCCTATAGTTTGGCATACAAGAAACATTAAAGCAGCAATGCAAAGGTACCATCAACATTAAAGAATGATGTTAGTTATCACAATTTAAAATGCGGTAATGTTGTTAAAAATTAATCCAATGATTTTAATAAATGCCAATGCTATTACAAAGTTCTAAATCAAAATCCACTAACAATGAGCTATACTCTTAAAGTTGTGCAACAATTACAAACCGATGGAGCATAACCAATCTAAGTAAAAACTAAAAATGTTTAATTAACTAATGGATAATTATGTTTTCACTCAGAATTGAATCAGTCCTTCACCTTTCTTAATCCGTTTACATTTACAGAGCCCCTAATGTTTTCCAAACAATGAAAAAGGTCCATTTGTTCTCTAGTTGCAGTTCCAACAAACCAATTATTCCATTATTGTAAAATTATTAAAGGATCTTGAACAATTATAGTAAGCAAGAGTCTGAATCTTGAGCTACTCTAATGGTATTTGATAAACTTTGTTATTGCTAATAAGCCTTGTCAGTATTATCAAAACACCTTAGGAACTAATTTATCTTTATGTTTATTAACTTTTTTTCTATTTCTTGCAGTATCACCTAACCCAACAGGTTAAAGACTAATCTGTCGTGAATCTGAGCTCTGTTTAAGGATTTGGCTCTAGTAAGAATGAGCTTGTTAAGACTAATTCTATAACAAATCGTTTATCTCTGTCTCTAACGAACAGTTTAAACTTTTGTACCACATTTGAAGATAAGATGCAAGGAACTTACAAGAAGGCTTGAGATAGAACCAATGAAGATGACGCGAAAGCGACCCAAATAAGAATCAGAGAGGAAAGCACCAAAGATAGCTAAGACGTTGGACATGGCTGACCAAGTGTAAATTACATTTGTAGCCTCAGCAGCAGCCAGTTTATATTCATTTATCAAGTACAATATCATGTTCGGCATGATTCCATAGCTTGCTACCTTCTCCAAACACTCGTTTACTGAAAACAAAAAACAAATAAGGAGTTAAGAAAAAGACAGAAGAAAATTGAATGGGACTCTTCATAAGATGATGGTAGTTATTAGAAGTACCTATGATGAAAGGCATGGTTCTCAAGCCACCTTTTCTGAGTTTAGAAGAGGAAGAAGAAGAAGAGACCGCATTTTCCATCATCGAATTACTATTCTCAGATGATGCATCTTCAGAGTGTTCCATCTCTTCTTCTTCTTACTCGCTGGTTTGGACGTTGGCAGATTGAGATTTTTATTTTTTATGATCTCAAATAAATGAAATGCACGTGTATGATTAGAACTTCGAAGAAAAAAATGGATGTTAATTATAAGCAGTGATAGGGAGTTGTTTTTGTGATTTATAGTTATTAATTAGTTATTATTAGCATTTTTAATGGTATTAGATTATATTTAATGGTATAGATTTAATGGTGTTAGATTATATTTAATAGTGTAGAATTAATCACTGTCCAAATTTTTATAAAATTGTTTACCCTAAACTTTCTCATTAATTATTATGGAATGATGACGAAATAATATTCCTGAGTGAGTATCAATAATTAACTTGATGTTAATTAGTAATTGCGTTGTAATAGTTTTGAAAAAGTATGGATAAATAACGAAAATATTAAATAATGTAAATAATGAATAAGTCGGATGTTTAATTTAATAGGTATATAGATGATTATATTTATTATTTTTAATTGAATGATTATTTTTTTTATTTGATTTACTCATGTACAATTAACAATGACTGAATGTTCAATTTCCTAGGTCTGTACATATTTATCCTAATGTTAAGGTGTTTTTGAGGTAATTTAAAAGTGGAGTGTTTTTTTTTTTTACTTTATTTGGTAAATTTTATAGTCCATTGTTCACATTGTTTACAAAAATCATTGTCTACCTAATAAAAATTCAATAATTTTACTTGCGAACTAATTTTTTTAGTTAATACGAATCAATTTTCTAAAATGATTTTTTATTATACTTATAACTTCTAATTTTTAATTATTAAATTTTAAATTTTAAATCTTCTAAAAATAAAAATTAAAAAATAATTTTATAATAAAAAATTAATTAATATTGACTAACTTAAATTAGGTTTTTTATACTAATTCAACAATTTAGTTCATTTGAAATTTTTTACAATTTATTTTATTCAAATAAAATTTTTAAGAAATTAAATATTTACTATTTTGATAAAATGTATTCAACGCGAAAGAGTAAATAGAAGCATGATTAGGAATCAATTTTTTTTTTCAACAATAAAATATTTTTTAATTTTTATAACAATTTAAACCATCAACTTTTATTTTTTTATTTTGTTAATTTATTATTGGTTAAAATAATATCTGGTCCCTGACAAAATCTGAATAATAAATTAGGTATATAAAAGAAAAAGTTTATTTAAGTATCCAATCCAAGTATCAGTTTTCAAAAGATAATAAAATAATAAACAAAAATGGATTCCTAGCTCTTATTTAATTGTCGCCCGTGGTACTCGTGGATGGTATCTTGCAATGAGAATTTATAACGTGTCAAGTTCAACCATGGGCTATGGGCTATGGCAGTGCACTGGCATGTCCTTGTTACTCATGAATGAAAGGAGTCGTAACATAATCAATTTGTCAATTTGAGTTAGATGAGTCATTCACTTGTCTGTTCAAATGTATATAATTCATTGATCTAAACAAAATTTTTGATAAAAAAAATACCGTGCACACTAAAAAAATAAAAAGAAGTCAAACAATGTTCGCCAAAAGAAAAAAGAAGTCATACCATGTAGGAGAGACACAATCATATATATCATGTAGCAAAGTTTATGGCACAGACAATAGTTATTTGTGGTTGTATAAGTAACATTTTAGAGAAGCGGGAGAATTAATTTTGGTGTTGGCGTTAGTTTGTTTTGTAAAAAACACAAATTTTTTAATTTGATTGTGTTTTAAGTAGGTTTTTTTTCTTTAAAAGAGGAATGTCAGATAGGTGCCCAAATATCTTTCTAATCACTAATCAAAAATCGATTTTATATTGTATTTGAAATTGTCTAAAAGCTCAGTTTATATGGCATAGATTGGATATTTTTTGTCATTCTCAAAATTTGAATAATTGGTTCTTGTATCATAGCAGAGAGCATCCGTTCAGTTCTTTTTGGAACTTTAGTGGATATGACAAATAAGGAATAATGACATCTTTAATCCTCATGAGACTTGGCCTCCGAAAAAAATGATTTGTCTAGCATTAGCTTTAGAAAATGAGTTTAGGAATATTTTTGAATTACAATGTATGTCCATTCTCTCTATTCTAAATAATTTTTAGAATCTTTCATCCATTGGTACTTTTAAGATTAATTGTGATGTTAGTTATCTGGTCGGATGATAGTGTTAGTTTTGCTTGCATTATTAGAAATTACAATGGAAGTTGGCAAAGAAGGTGTTTAGGAATGACTTGGAGTAATAGTATTCTTCAAGGAAAATTATTTGCTGGAATGTGGGTCAACGAGATGTTATTTGTGAAACGAATTGTGTGAAAACATTTAATCTTGTTACTAATCACCAAGATAGATTTGGATTTATTAATACATTGGTACTCAAAACAAAAAATATTATGCATTAAAATTGGTATGTTGATTTTTGTTTAATTATGAGAGTTACAAATATGTGGAGCTTCTTTCTTTTTAAAAGAAGTTTAAAAATAATCTTAAACGAAATTATTTCTCTATTTAAACAATTTTTTTCTTATTTTTTTATTTAGTTTATTTAAATCATCAACAAACTAAAAAGAGGCTCAATCACAGTAATATGACTAACAATTAAATTGGTAGAGGAGGCTCAATCACAGTAGTATGACTAACAATTAAATTGGTTTATCAGTCCTTTATGAAATGATTATATATTATTCTTTTAATTTTTAATGATCAGATTGACTTTTTTAAGTTTAAATTGTCAATCACATTAATTTTTATGTTAGATTTGTCATTAGCATTAACAAAAAGCATATACAACCTGGCATGTCATTAGACTAACCTAACATAAATTAAGTTTGGTTGGTTTAATAATTAATTTAATAGTTTATTTAAGTAAACTTTAGAAGTTTGAATTTTATGTTGTACATGCAATAATTTATTAACCAACGATAAATTTATTTAAATTTATTTAAATTTACGATAAATTAGTTATTAATCTATCAAAAATAATGTGATGCCAAAAAAAAAACTCACGTGACACAATGATTACAATCAATTAATCTCGAGGGAGCAATTTGATTATAGATGAACTTAACAGATGAATGTAATAACTAATTTAAAGAATACTTCGTGCTATCAAATTTTAATATTATAGTGGGGTAATCACAATTAGATGTACTGAATTTTAATTATTATGCTAGAAACTAGAAAGTACATGGGTTATGTAATTATTGGTTCTTAATTCATAATTTTAATTAGTTATTCTTTTTCTTAGAATTACAAAACTCAAATTATCATATTTCTCAAGGGTCTAAAATCTGAATTGGTCATCAAACCAATGAAATTAAAAGTTTAACAGAAATTTAACATAAATTTATTTGAATATAATAAAATAATATATTTATATATAAAATATATATTAAAAGAATTTGTATACTATTATTTTAAATTAACCAATTCAGATTAGTTCGATCGATTTATTAAAATTTCTTTTACCACACCAACCGTTTATATTTCTACTAACAAACTCTTTCGTTTATATTTGAAAAATAATCAAAACTTCACAAAAAGTTACATATTTTGGATAATTTTGTCAAACTAATTCAATATTTGACAAATAGAACTAATTTAAATTATTTATGGTTAATGGTCAAATGAGGTAGTTTAATTGTTGAAAGATAAAAATGTGACAAGAAATAAAAGAGTGAAAAAGAGAGAAATGGGTGTAACATAGAAATGCACGATTAGCAATTTCTTTGGCCATATCTCCATTCAAAGTGGCAAGTAGTAACTCACTGTGTCGGTGATAAGAGAAGTGCTTATACTCTTTGGTGATATGCCTGGACTTCAAAACTAAAAAGTGTGAAATCTATTTATATCATGTTATTGCTGCTACATAAGCATTCCAAAGGTAGATAATAGTAATACAACTATTGCCCAATCTTACAAACTAACCAATCGTCCATACAAATTTACAGCAGGTGACAATCATGGAGCATAGCAATTAGCAACTTCAAACACCACCTTTTGCATTCTGAAAGCTAAAGAGAGGGACCGAGGGATCAATGGTATTGACGCTCATCGATAAATTAGTGTCAGCTTATTCATCAAGTATAGCACGACCAAGATTTGTTGCCAGAGCCAGCCTAATAGAGCTCAGTGCCTCGGCAGGTAGGTTAGGTTCAGAGAAGTGCGGGTGCAATCTCGCCCAAGATAACTCTTGAAGTTTGTTCAACAGAAGATTGGTCTCAGAGACATTTAGAAGAGGACACTCGTGCCAATTAAACAGCTTCAACTGTTCCCAATAGAAACAACTCAATCATATATTGCTATATAATATTCAGCACTATTTATCCATACAAATAAATAGAATGATCACGGAAAAGCATAATACTGGATTAGTTATGATAAAAAGGAACCGCAGCAAATGGGAGGGAGAAACAAAAAGGAAGCTACCCTCTAGCACGTGCAATTCAATTACCAAAAAATGGCATGCCAAGAAGTGTGAGGTATTATAAGCAGCAAAATAAGAAGTGTGAAGTGGATATCTTTCAGATTAGTCTTATTTATGTTTGGATGCTTGTATGCCCAATGATCTCCACTGGAACCACCCAGTGCATTACAGAAACAGCGAAAGAAGTCTGTAGATTCCGTTAATACAATAGCATAATCTTACACTCAAGGTTGTAATAGAGACTAACCGAGTCATACAGAAGCGGCAGCCAAAAGCGCTGAGGGGTTGATGGATTTTTCATGAGCTGCAGAATACAGGAGTAAATCATAAAGGATTTCTAAACACAACCTAATATAGCATATAGAAAGAACCTTAACTAGACTAAATTATGCATTTCGGCATATAATTTTTACTGGAACCCAACTTAATAATAGAGGTGAGTATGTATAACCAATACCAGTATGAGAGAGCCTACTGCTTGTCGAGCAGCATCCGTTGCCTTTCCACCATATACCTGCTGTAGGGACCTTTTGAAATCCCTATACCTGAATTTTTAATATTTAATAAATGTAAGAATGAATAAAATGATAAACAATTTGATTAAGGCACAAAAACAAAATGATCAAATTAGGATATATACTTGTGCAAAAATTCAAGACCCCCAGCAGGCTTGGATTCAGAACCCAATAATTCAATTAGACCTTCCCATTGCTGTATAACGTAGATATTCAAAAATGAGATCAAAACAATTCTCCAGAGAGAAAATTTCATATCTAGGGATTAAGTCAATTAACTAATAGACATCAAAATTTTTAAGTAGGCTGTTTGTTTGGAGACTTTTGAGAATTACCTTAAAGCTTTCATCAGAGATTGACTTTCCAACAGAATCAAATAATTGTTGAGCAATCCGATTAAGACGACTAGTATCTTTGGACTGTTGAAGCCAATATACACCAGCACCTTTATGACCATGCTTCCAGTGATATACTCCCGCAACCTAAATATTAAATATAACCATAGACCATCCTAAACTGTGTTATGAAATTTACAATTGAATTTTGATTCCCATCTTTCGGCTCATAGTATATGCAAGAATGGATACCCTAATAAACAACGTAATTTACCTTCATGATATCGGAACTAATATGATCAAGCTCATACAAGCGGCAGATCTCAATGTTCTGCATGATTAACAACTTCTGTCACTTACATATATCAAATGCACATAACGAAGACAAACATTTGACTTCACAGAAAAATTAACATAAGAAGATGAAGCAGAAACCTTTAGCAACAAGTCATTATGTTGAATGGATTGCCTGTACAACAAATTCTCTAACAAGCCCATTCCTTGCTTCATGCATGATGTCAAATATATTGGAGCTATCTGCAAATACATGGATTTAGACCATATGAGCACCAAAATCCTTGCATAAAATATCAATGTTTTACAGAAGATATTTCAACATAGCAGCCTAGTCCATTCAAATACATATCACATGAAACGCCTATAATCCCAAATACTTAATGCTGTTGGACAATTATACTTAACAATTTTTTACTTTTAACTTTTTAATTTTCATGCATATATAAGGGAAATTCCATAGTAATCAAATAGACAATGGTATTTAATTATATTCGCAATAACTTAAGCTAATATGTTCTTATAGGTGGCTCATATCCTAAAAGTTCAAATATCATTACATTCACATTCTTATCCATGCTTCATACTATATGAGCCATCAGTTTCATTCTTATTCTCAAGTAAACCTTGTGCCACAGAATACAAAGGAAAGTTAAATATCAGATATTGATGAGCATCAACGGGATAATGTAGATCATCCAACATAATTAACCATTCTGACATCATATTAACATTATACTTCTATTCAAATAACTTGCACTCACTTGCCAGGTCAAGGCATGTGATGATAATACTTGAGCATACACAAGCCGATGTAGTTCTATCATGCTGATTCCCCCCAAATTATAACGCTCATCATGTAGAACAATCTCTGCTTGCTCACTCCCTGCAGTCAACAATTCGATCGCATGTGCAACCATCCTATAATATTGCAAATGACGTGAACAGAAACTCCCAACTTCATCAAATCACACCAAGCAAAGGAGAAAGTGCATCCAGTTTCTAATATTTTATGCTCAAAAATCATTTAGGCCAAAAGTCTTTATCTTGAAGAATTATGATTATAAGCATTTTCACTAAAACAAAAAGCAAAACAAACAACTCCAAACACGCACTCAGTACCTAAAGGCAAAATAAGAAAGAAACAAGATAGGTAGCTTACCAAGGACCAAATTCTCTAGAAGATTCTGCTAAAACAACCTGAGCATTTTGGCACATTGAAAGTTTAAATTAGGAATGGGAAGGACAGGATTGAATAAATAGAATAATGAATGCAGCAGCAACAAGCCCATACCACAAGGAAACAAGAAAGAAAGTAATGAACACAGATATTTACAGATTAATATGCTTTACTCACAGCTTACCTCAGTATTTTCTTCAAGAATTCCAACTATAAGTCCAGTCAACTTATGGTTACTTGATGGTGGTTTCAGTTGGATGCATTTTTGTGCCAAATTATACATGCTTTCTATTCCCTGCTTACAAAGAAGAGACAGAAGTCAGGGGGAGGCAGAAAAGTCATATACAAATAGATTAATCAATCAAAGAGTACAAGAAAAAAAAGGTACTTAGAAACTGTGTACCAAAAACAAAATAATGATAAGTTAGTAATTCCTTAACTAGATCAAAGTTACCGTTGTAAATGGCCTGATGTAAAGAAAATGAGAAATATACAACTCAATCCAGTAACATGTAGCCATGCAGAGACTTTCAGTGTTACCCAGCATAATTTGTAGCAAGTTTCTCAATCCCTCACGTGTATGGTGATTACCACATTGAATCCAGAATGGACTACAATCCAGCTTTGTAATTTGAGATCTCCATTTTTCCCAGGCCTATAAATGGAATTACAAAGAATCATACAATAGTAGATTAAATGTGCCTAAAAGCAAATATAAAAGTAGTTTTCTATAGCAGCATTGGAATATACCTTGATGAAGTCAGGCTTGGATTTAAAGAGTTCACCTAATTTTCCATTAGTAGATTCATGACATAGGCGGGGCATTTTGGAAATAAGAACAGCAACTGCCTCCACAAGCCCATTCTCTAACTGAGTAATCAGATGATGTCAGAAAATGAGATACAGTAATAAATATATGATACAGTAGCAACAGCATCAGCTTCATATAAAACAATTCCAGGATTTTTCTTTATTGGGGGGTTGTAAAAGAAGAAACATTATTATGATATTACAACAAGGCTAACAGATCCATAATATAAAAAGGATAGGATAAAAAAGTGCACCAACAAAACAATGATTTTCAATCTCTCTGCATATATCTAAAAGAGAAATCCCTACATACAACCAATACAAATAATCCTATATAGTATTATGTTCATGATTTGATGCCAACCTCACGATTACTAAGCTGATCTAGTTGATAAGATCCATGCAACCGCAGCATTTTCACCTGTACACAAAAGCCAACTTCAATATGCAGTATTTATTTACAAGGAAACAATATATGTGAAGAAGAAAATGAAAGAAATACATTAGCTTTTTACTAACCACAATATCAAGCCAACCAACTGAGAGTGCAGATGACATCACTTCCCAATATCTAGGGTCATCCTCAAGCACCTATACAAACAAATTTGATATTTATACTTCTCCAGCCTGAGAGTAATTGGTTAAACACAAAAGCTATAAGATATATAGTATGAAGACGGCCTTTTGGTGTTCTGTGGTTTCTGCCTCTTTACAGATATATCTTTATGTTCAACTTTAGTACAATGAATTAATAAAACACATCCTGAAATCTATACATGTTAAATTTGAAGATTTAGGCTTAGGCCCATTCAAAATAAAAATTATAAAAGATAGGTGGGGTTTAGTGTGTTTTATCCATATCTATCTATTTCATGATTGTGTTCTATAGCTTTGAAAACATGATGTTTATCCATGTCATGTTATGTTGCATGCCCATATCAACCGGATAGTTTTCAAATGTTATTTTCTCTTTTTTTAGCATACTTCTGGCCACTATCATAAGACAATACAAGCCAAAACAATACTTTCCGTTCATTCAAAGAAGAAAATACAGGCAGAAGAATAGAAATTTAATCAGACCTGTATGTCAACAAGCTCCTTCTGAAACCGAGCAAGCTTGCCATAAACTGTTTCATGTGTGCTTGAAAAGAGGCTGTCATAATCCTGATATAAAATGCAACCATATAATAATCAGCATTAAGAAAAGATATGAGTTGGGAATTAGAAAACCAATTAAGAATTTAATATAGATTATTACAGCTAACCAATCAACAAGCTTTTCAGGTAACCATGCTTGAGATTGCTTGTCTGCATAAAATATTTCCAACAACTCCCAAGCTGCTTTCAAACATGTTGGCTCCTCACGTTTCTACAACAAGTAGTAAGAAATGTTTAGTTCCTGGTTCAAAATTCCCACAAAATTGATCTCATCTCAACTCCATAGAGTTAGTGACACAATTTAGAAACTAAAGAAAAAACTACTTTCCTACCTTAACGATATCAGTTCGTTCTTCAATTATTGGACCAGGTGGCAACTTTGGTCCACTGAGAAGTGAAGTTATGTCCTTGCTATACTCAAGCACATTCTCCCACCTAATTGTAAGAAAAAATTATCAAGCTATTGTAAACTAGTGACACTAACATTGACAAAAGTTCACAACTACATTGCGGTGAACCCGGACGAAAGTCCTCAAAACAAAAACTGATCAAATCAAGACAACAGTTTTCCATGTCATCCAATTTGAAAGTGCAATAGACCAAATTAGATGAATAACACTAACATCCTCAATCTTAATAATCACCTAAACAAATAATCATCTGAATAGAATGAATCTAACAACACAACTACTACATTGGCAATTTTGCTTACTATAGAAGAAACAACCGAACTCTCTAGCAAAATGTTCGAAAACCGGAATCTAAAATCTCATTATTAAAACACATAACGGTTAATTACCAATCCATCTGATACGGCGAAGAAGACTTGATCATTTCCGAAAGTGCACTCCGGCGACTCTGGAGCAGGGCAAAGGGGGCAACGGAGCCGTACGCGATTTGGCGCCAACGAGAATCGGAAATCTCCGGGTCTCCGACGCCAAGCTTAACTTCGAGGACCTTACCTCCAGACTGATCCTGCGGGGTTCGAGAAGGTTCTGAAGAGGGAGTGGCGAAGAGGGAGACGCGGAGGGAGTTGCCGCGGGCCCAGGAGATGGCAATGCGGGAAATCGGAGGGGCGAGGCCGTGGTGGAGAGGGTAGACCGCCAGTGAGTCTTTGGTGTCTTCGGAGAATGGGACCAGAGCGCCATTGCCGACGGTGTCGGAGGCGACGCGGGACATGATTTCAAACAGGACTGTGATTTTTAGGGTTTTGGGTTTGTATGAAAAAGAAACACTATTGTATTAGCACTTAGCTGAAAGCAACACCATTGACTAAAGGACAAAAAGGGTAGTGCTGAACACAAATAATAATAATAATAATAATAATAATAACAATAATAATAAGGTGCTAGTCGAAATAGATTCTCTCCAATTTTTTTAACACTTGATAGAATAAAATCTCTCACTTTTAATTGTAGCGAAATCAAAAATAAATAGGAGAGAAAAATCAGCGAAAGATAAGATTAAATACTAGACACCATCTAATTTTTTTTACCGAAAATAACTGGCTTTACTGATAAGGACGCTCTCGTTGAACTCCAAGACGAGAGAGTGGCGTTATCAAATTTAAAAATGTAACGTAAAAAAAAGAAGAATGAAACAATAACTAATTATAAAGTGTATAAGAAGTTAAAAAAATTTAAGCTTTTAAATTTAAATTAAGCTTAATAATAAATATGTATCTAAAAATAGGGATATATTTTTCTAAAAAAAATAATTAAATAATATTAAAAATTAATTAAAAGTTGATTTGTGTTGTACAAATAATATGTTTTCAAAAGATTAAATGAAATTAATAAGCAAAAAAAATTTGTAGGCTAAGATTTTTCTTTCAAAATTTATTATTATGATAAGAATTATAATATTAAGAGATAAACTTTGCATAAGTTAATCTAAATTATTTTTGTTAATAGAATTATTAAAAAGGTATTATAATCCAAATTAATCAATAGTCTTAATTAGATAAAATTAATAAATCATGTTTATTAAATTATATATAATAGTGCATATTTTGAACATAATATTTTAAAAGAAAAATATAAGTAGACAATGAAAATATTAAACAATATGAATAATAAATATATTAAATGTTCATTTTATTAGGTGTATGAATGATTATTCTAATATTAAGATTTAAGTAGATAATTTAAAAATATAGTATATTTTTATTTGATTGATGATTATTTATATTGTTAAAAAAAGTCATTTGGTATGTTTTATTTAATAACTCTACTATATTCTTCAAAATATCATGCTAAACAAAAATTTCGAGTCAATGATGAAGCAACATTTCTTCATTACTGTCTTAGATAACGACTTGATTCCAAATCAACCTTCAAAAAAAAGGAAAAACAAGAAATAATTAAGTTTTAAACATAATAAGGACTATACTGCATGTTGAGTCCTAACGACAAGAACTTTAAAATATCGCAATAAACTTTACCAAACCCTAAATCTTATTATCACAAACGAAATGTCACAACTTCTTGCTACCCTTATTCAAAATAGAATTACTCGATTTTTAACTCAAATTTGTTGCTCCATCTGCATGATCATGTCCCATTGTATTCAAATTCACGAGCTCAACCAACTCAGGATGAGAAGCAACATTTCTCAACACCTCACTAACGGAATCAAAATAGTCCTTCCCTCTTTCTAGCTTCATAGAAAACTTTTTGATTCCGGGGACTAAGAACAACAATTTAGGCGGCGACGACGGCGACAGCGACAGAGAAGAAGAAGCTCGATCCTCCTCAAAGTGCCAACCCTTGGCGAGTAAGCGAGGCCAAACAGCTTCCCAAAAGAGATCATTGGATTGATGTTTGCTCAAAGAGCAGAGTTTTCCGGCAAAGTATAGAATCTCTCTTTGTGTAAGGCTTGCCCAATCGTTCCCAATAGGAGCCTTATTCTTCTTAGATTTCTTTGTATTGATGATTTCTTCTTCTTTATTACCAATTCCAAGTGCTTCAACAAGATTATCAAGCCCAACTTTGTTCTTTAGAACGGACACATAATCTTCTAGTGTCACTAGTGATTCTCCATATAGCCAAGATCTCTGCCAAGTAATTGAATATTTTTTTCACAAAATAAAAAATGCTTTAATTTTGTCATAGTAGTAGGTAGTAATTAACATGTTTTTATTAGACTAATAGTTGGTTTTCAATTAATTTTAAATCAAATATTTTATTTTTTAACAAATTTGTATCATTATAAAAGTTCTTGAGAATTACTCTCGTTAGGTAAATTGATTCTTTTATCATTTTCAATAAATTTTTATTATATATGTTAGATAAATAACTTTTATATAAATTTAGTTATAAGAAAATTAAGTCTAAACTCTAAACCTATCATTATAAGATAAGTTAGTACGTCTATCAAAACAATAGAGAGATGTCAATTTTTTTGGTGTCTAGAGAGATGTCAATTTTTCTAATAAGAAAATTTTTAGATAATAAAAAAATTATTTAAATTAAAAATGTCTAATTTAAAATTTTTTAAAATTCAATTTAAGTATTTATTCTATCAACATTGATTAATTATACAATAGAAAACTACTTTCGTTTACCACATTATTCGGTTTTTAATTTGTTAAATATATGAAAGACAATAAATAATTTATGAATAAGCTTGCATTTTTCACAAAGTAAAAATCCACATTGTTTTTATATAAAATTAATAATTAAAAAATTTAATTAAATATTAAATTATCTAATCTTTTTTAACAATCAACTTCAGACAGAAAGATAATTTTACCTGAGGCTTCACCTTCTCACAAATACAATAATGAATAAAAGAGCAAATAAGTAAGCACTAATTAGTTACTAAGAATGAGTAGAAATACTTTATACTTACGTGCTTTGAGACTAAATTAAGTCATTTGGTTTATGTCATTCATTGTTTGACATATCATCAATGAGGACTTGTCATTTTTGTATTGAGTTAAATTTTAAAAATTACCATAAAAATTTACTCATTATCTAAAAAATTTAATTCAAAACAAAAACAATAAATTTATATTATTGACATGCCAAGCAATGAATGATACAGAGCAAATTCAATAATTAGTTTATGTTGTTGATACTGAGTATGTCATGATGCATTTGAAAGGGTTAAAACTTAGTATGAATAAAATTTAAATCCATACCTCAAGTATTTCCATGTAGGCATGAGTTGTTAACAAGGGCTGTAGACGAGACATAAGTGTTTTCTCACTAATAATCTTTTCCCCAAAAATAATGGAATTGTTACCCAAACTCGTCATACGATCCTTCCATCTTTGGTATTCGCTAGACTTGCAAAATTGGTCATAATAAAAAGACAATATTTCTCCCATTGTCTTGCTACCCACAAATCTTTTCACTGCTGAAAAGTCTTTGTTAAATAGGTATAAGCTAGCCATGAAATAGGACTCTTCTTTTCTAGTCCAAGGCATAGTAATACTACTAGTAGGGTAGTACCATATGTCTCTATTTGTCTCTTGTGCTATCACTCCATCATGTTCTAATGGATCATCATTGACCATGTTGTTTTGCAAGTTGCAATATTCTGATTTTGGCATTAACTCTGGGATTTCAGCTTGGTGGTGATTACCAATTGGAACATACCGTTTTCCGGATGTAGAATGCACCTGCTAAAATGAAAAGGGTAACGAATTTAATAATACATATATACCGAAAATGTATAATCAACTATATTATGACTATATATAGGTGACGTTGTGATCAAGAGAAAGTGGTAGTTAAGATGGCTAAGGATGACTCTTCAATAAAATTCTCTCGCAGTTTCCTCCTCTATTATTCTCTCGGTGTCTCTGCCCGATTTCTTTCTTTCGTTTTTTTTTTTTTTCAAAAAATTTTGAGTGTTGCGTTGTTGTTGTTAAATTTGAAGTGTGACGGCAATGTTGGTGGTGATCATGAAGAGGAAGGCAATAGTGATTTAAGTGAAAGATGGCTGGTAGGTGGAAATATATAAGGGTGACAAGTGGAGAAGGCCGGCCTACTTCGCCAATAATTTTAGTACAGAAGATGATGTTTTTGGTAAAAATTTAGTTAGATTTTTTCACCTTTTATAACATTGAAATTGAATTAAAATTATATATTACATGATAAATTTTATATTAAATCTCAAATCATTATTTATGATTTATAATTTACAAATATTGATATGACAATTTATTGAATCCAAAATGAAATTGAACCGAAATAGAATATTATTAGAAAGATATATATACATGATATTATTGATATGGTATACATAACATAACGAAAAAATTATAAAAAAATAAACAAGAAAATAAGATAATTTATAGTATATTATACCTTCATAGTCGAAAATGAATAAGAGAATAAGCCACTGAGATCAAGTATTATTTAAGAGTATAATCCTAAAACAAATAATAAATAAATAAAGGTCATCAAAATTTTGTATCAATTAAAAATTGTAGATTAGAAACAAAAATAAAGAAGCAGAAAAAAGCAAAATTAACGCATATATAGTATATTGATCTTAAAAATATCCAAACTTTTTTTTCAGTCAATACGAGAGAAGAAAAAGAAAGACAAAAGACGAGAAGGAAGGATAAAGTTGCCTTTATTGACCATAGAGATCAGAGAGGATAATAAATTCATTAAATTGTAGTACTTGCAATGACATAGAAGGGGAAGAAGGTAAATATTGGTAGGGCTGTCAAAATGGGCTAAACTCATCGAGTCAGTTTCGTTTACCCATTTAAATGGGCGAACTTTGCCTCTAAAATAAAGCCTGTTTAAATTTCTGGCTAGTCCGCGAGCTAAACGGGTGGCCCGTTTATTTTTTTACATTTTTTTAAAATAGTAACACTGTTAGCTGATATATTTCTCTTGATCTGACCCAAAAATCCGACCCATCAACTAAAAAAGATTATTTTGTAAAGATTTTTGACCTAAAAGTGGTATTTTTGTCAAAATATTTTTAAAAAATAAAATAAAATAATAAACGGGCTGGCCCGTTTAACTCATCGGGCTGACCACAAACGGTCCGAACTAAAAAATTATGGCCCATGAATAAAGCTGGCTTAAACGGACTAGCCCATTTAACCCACAGATTTAACGGGTCGGGTCTAAACAGACCGAACTAGCTCGTTTGACAGCCCTAAATATTGGTAGCTTATGAGAGAAAAACATATAGGATATATAGTATGTATAGTTAAACAATCATGATATTTATATACCAAATATCAGTTATTTATATAAAATAATATATATTAGAATGAATTAAATATCACGTATACTTATACATAAACATATATAATTAATTCAATTTGGTAGTTGATTATTTGTATATACATGATATCTTTTATAGTTAAAAGGTTAAATTACACAGTTAGTCTCTACACTTTTAATGAAATTGTAAATTGATCCCTACACTTTAAAAATTTGTAATTGGGTCCTTAAAGAGAATTTAAATTTTTAATTTAGTCACTGTCGATCAAAAAGTCTTGATTTAACTTAATATTCTCAAAATATGCTGAGAATATTCTGTTAAAAAAGAAAATATGTTGAGAATATTCTATTAAATCAAATACTTTTTGAACGAAGGGGACTAAATTACAAATTTTAATTATCTTTAGGGACCTAATTACAAACTTTTAAATTGCAAGGATCAATTCGTAATTTTAGTGAAACGTAGAGACCACTGCACAATTTAATCTAGTTAAAATTGTTACGAAACAACTTTTTTCAAAAGTTAAAATTTAAGTTAATAAGAAGAAATACATAAATGATTTTATATCTAACACGACTTCTCACGCAATAACTTTTTTTTGATATAGCAGAAATTGCTCTTAGATTTTTTGGACTTTTGTATAGATTTTATTTCTTTTTTTATTTGTCTTATATTAAAATATTTTATTTTAGGGTTAACAATAGTTAAATTGTAGACATTTTAGTTATAGAAATCCTGATATATAGATAAATTAAAATTATAAATTAAACAATGCATATATTTATATATAAATAATAATTAATTTTTAGATATATATATAATTAATATAATATAATAATTAAATGAGTAAATTTAATTTGGTCTTTTGCGTGTTATTGTAAAATTGGATAAAAGCATGAACACTTAAAGTTTGGTATCAAAGAATTAAAGAATTTGACGACCTTTTTAATTTATAGAGATAGGACATCCACTTTTTAATTTTGAAATGGGATGAGAATGGAGTAGTATAGCGTAATTGGAGAGAAGGGTATTTTGCGTCATTGTGATGTCAGAAATAAATAAATTGGACCGTATGATTTGATGAGTCAGATTTTCGTTAAATATATAATTGCAAAGGGCCCTTCAAAGTCAAAGGTTTTATGACACAAAACTATGACAACA
>NC_029777.3:102461124-102464313 GCF_000817695.3 Arachis duranensis | reverse complement strand
TTTTTGGACACACCTATAAAAATATTCATCACTTCTATTAATGATAAAAATATTTTAAAATACGACAAAAATAATTAAAAATTATTTTTCATTGACAAACGATTTTTATATTTGAGAAACCTTATCAAAAATTTTATATGAATATTTGGACCACAATTTAAAAAATATATAAAGAAGGATAAAAATTTGATCGGTAGATATTTTTATTTTTTAAAAGTGTTTTTTATTATTGACAAATAAAATTACAAAAAAATCACAGGATTTTGAGGATAAAAATATTTCATTTTTCTTATCATACTTATAAAAAATCGCATCAAATTTTAAAGTACATTTTGAGAATATATATATTTAACTTAGAATATTTTTGTCACATTTTATAATATTTTAAGGATATTTTTGTTGTTATCATTATTTATAATATTTTTGTGAAAATTTTAAGAAATCAGAGACGATATTAATACCTTATTTGAAAAATAATAAAAGTTAAAACACAAAAATAAAGAACACACTGATAACTACATCTATTATAATGTTTTTAGATTTTTAAGTCTGATATCAAGAGTATCAACACAAAAGATGATATTAAAATTTAGTTAGATTTTTTCACCTTTTATAACATTTAAATTAAATTAAAATTATATATTAAAATCACAAATTTCATATTAACTTTCAAATCATTATTTAAGATATATAATTTTATGAATATTGATATAACAATTTATCAAATCCAAAATAAAATTGAAACGAAATGGAATATTAGAAGGATGTATATGTATGATATCATTGATATGGAACACATAACAAAAAAAAATACAAAATAGAAACAAAAAAATCAGATAATTTACATTATATTATACCTTTATGGTCGAAAATGAACAAGAGAATAAGTTACTGAGATCAAGTATTATTTAAGAGTGTATCCTGAAAAAATAAATAAATAAATAAAGGTCATCGTAATTCTATATCAATTAAAAATTGCAGATTGAAAACAAAAACAAAGAAACAGAAAAAAGCAAAGTTAATACATATATAGTACATCAATCTTAAAAACATCCAAACTTTTTTTTCGTCAATACTAGAGAAGAAAAAGAAAGATAGAAGACGAGAAGGAAGGATAAAGCTTCCTATGTTGATTATAAAGATCAGAACAGATAATAAGCTGTAGTATTTACGATGACATAGAAGGAGAAGAAGAAAAATATTGGTAGCTTATGAGAGAAAATCATATAGGATATATGGTATATATAGGTTTAAAAATCAAATTAAAAATAGTTTTTAATAAACACAAGCAACAATAATTGCGTTTGGTAAAATAGCTTTTAAAATTTAAAAATATTATAATAAAATAAATGTAAGCATTAAATTTAGAAATTAGTTAACATATGAGGTTATATTAGACTTTTAAATTTTGAAAAGCACAAACCAACTTTGAAAAGCTCTACCTTAGGTGCTTTCAAAAGTACCCTAATCTTTTAAATGCTGCCAACACAAGCACATAATCTTTTTTATTTACCAAACACATAACGAAGAGCATGAGCTTTAAAAAACTACAAGCACCTCTTCGAAAAACTTTACCAAACCAAGCCATAGTTAAACAATCAAGATATTTTTACTAAATATCAGTTATTTATATAAAAAATAATATATATCAGAATAAAAAATTTACATTGCAAATGAATTAAATATCACGTACATAAATATATATAATTAATTTAATTTGGTAGTTAATTATTTATATATATATATGATATTTTTATAATTTTATATATACATGATATTTTTTATAGTTAAAATTGTTACGAAACAACTTTTTTCAAAAGTTAAAGTTTAAATTAATAAGAGGAGATACATAAATGATTTTATATCTAACACGCGTTCTCAAGAAATAAAATTTTTTTTTGAGATTACGTCAATTGTTCTTAGATTTTCGTAGACTTTTGTATAGATTTTATTTCTCTTTTGTTATCTGTTTTATATTAAAATATTTTCTTTTATGGTTAACAATAGTTAAATTATAGACTTTTTGTTATAAAAATCCTGATACCATATTATAAAATTATTTTTTATAAAAGTTTAAACACAAGATACATAAATTATTATATTTGTAACACTATTAATATAATTAAGAAATCAAATAAAGAAAAAGGAAAAAGGAAAGATAATCATCTTGGAGTTAGCATATATCATAATACATGTAGAGAGGTAATAGGTCTATTTCAATGTGTAGTGGGAGCCAGATAATACAGTCGGCTACACACCCATACTTCTTTTTATTTTATTTTATTTTTTAATTTCTACACACATACAACATATATACAGTACCATGCAAAATATTATATATATATATATAAAATTAATATAATTAATTTAATAGTTAAAGGGGTAAATTTAATTTGGTTTTTTGCGTGTTATCGTAAAATTGGATAAGCGTGTGAGCATTTAAAGTTTGGTATGAAAGAATTAAATGATTTGACGACCTTTTTAATTCATAGAGATACGACTCTCACTTTTTAATTTTGAAATAGGGATGAGAGTGATGTAGTGTAACGTTGCTGGAAAGGAAGGTGTTTTGCGTCGTTGTGATGTCAGAAACAAATAAATTGTACTCTCTGATTTGATGGGTTAGTTAGATTTGCTTTAAATATATATTTGTAAAGGGACCTTTAAAGTTAAAGGCTTTATGACACGAAACCATGACAACATATAAGAACCTTCGTCAAATTAAATGCAAAAGGCCTCAGTCCTCAGCCGAAATTGTGCTTGGCCGTCAATAATCGCAGATAACGATAATAATAATAATAACAAAAATGCTATTTGTATATCAAAATCAGCTACTAAAATCAGTTACCCATGTATTTGTGTATAAATGCATGTGTAGTTTAGTTTATTTTCAATGTGAATTTGTATTCTAGTATGTATTTTATACTAGTGGTTAATTTTAGTGTATACGTAACATAACTCTAATAATAATAATAAATAAAAAGAATAAATTACTGATAAGGAGGATGTGGAAAAGAAAAATTTTTCGGGGTCATAAAGTTAAAATCATCCCGATTTTTAGACGAATATATAAAAATATCCAACACTTCCATCAACGATAAAAATGTTTTAAAATATTTTAAACAATCATGATATTTATATACTAAATATTAGTTATTTATATAAAATAATATATAATAGAATATAAAA
>NC_029777.3:102457937-102460294 GCF_000817695.3 Arachis duranensis | reverse complement strand
AAGTATTAGTAATAATAATAATAATAATAAATTATTGATAAGGAGGATGTGGAAAAGAAAAATTTTTAGAGATAAAATTAAAATCGTCTCGATTTTTGGACGCACCTATAAAAATATCTATCACTTCTGTTAGCGATAAAAATATTTTAAAATACGATAAAAATAATTAAAAATTATTTGTCATTGACAAACAATTTTTATATTTGAGAAACCTTTAGCATTTAATCCAAAATTTTGTATAAATATTTGGACCACAATTTAAAAAATATATAAAGAAGGATACAAATTTAATCGGTAGATATTTTTTATTTCTTAAAAGTATTCTTGGTTATTGACAAATAAAATTACAAAAAAAATCTATTTAGTGTAAAATCACAGGATTTTGAGGATAAAAATATTTCATTTTTCTTATCATACTTATAAAAAATCGCATCAAATTCAAATTCTAAAATACATTTTGAGAATATATATTTAACTTTAAATATTTTTGTCACGTTTTATAATATTTTAAGGATATTTTTGTTGTTATCATTATTTATAATATTTTTGTGAAAATTTTAAGAAATCAGATACGATCTTAATACTTTATTTAAAAAATAATAAAAGTTAAAACACAAAAACAAATAACACATTACAACTACATCTACTATGGTGTTTTTGGATTTTTAAGTCTGATATCAATAGTATCAGCACAGAAGATGATGTATTTGGTAAAAATTTAGTTAGATTTTTTTACCTTTTATAACATTTAAATTGAATTAAAATTATATATTAAAATCACAAATTTCAAATTAAATCTCAAATCATTATTTATGGTATATAATTATACTAATATTGATATAACAATTTATCAAATCCAAAATAAAATTGAAATAAAATGGAATATTAGAAGGATGTATATGCATGATATCATTGATATGGAACACATAACGAAAAAAAGTACGAAAAAGAAACAAAAAAAAAGATAATTTATATTATATTATAGTACACCTTCATGGCTGAAAATGAACAAGAGAATAAGTCCCTGGTATAAAGTATTATTTAAGAGTGTATCCTAAAAAAAATAATAAATAAAAAAGGTCATCATGATTCTAGATTGAAACCAAAAGCAAAGAAACAGAAAAAAGCAAAGTTAACGCATATATAGTACATCGATCTTAAAAACATCCAAATTTTTTTTCTGTCAGTACGAGAGAAGAAAAAGAAAGATAGAAGACGAGAAGGAAGGATAAAGCTACCTATGTTGACTCTAGAGATCAGAGAGGAGAAAAAGCTGTAGTACTTGCGGTGATATAAAAGGGGAAGAAGGAAAATATTGGTAACTTATGAGAGGAAATCATATAGGATATATGGTATATATAGTTAAACAATCATAATATTTATATACTAAATATCGGTTATTTATATAAAAAATAATATATATCAGAATATAAAATTTACATTGCAAATGATTTAAATATCACGTATATTTATACATAAATATATATAATTAATTTAATTTGGTAGTTGATTATTTGTATATACATAATATTTTTATAGTTAAAATTGTTACGAAACAACTTTTTTCAAAAGTTAAAGTTTAAATTAATAAGAGGAGATACATGAATGATTTTATATCTATCACGCCTTCTCAAACAATAACTTTTTTTTAAGATTGTGTCAATTTGTCTTAGATTTTCATGGACATTTGTATAGATTTTATTTCTCTTTTATTATTTGTCTTATATTAAAATATTTTCTTTTAGGGTTAACAATAGTTAAATTGTAGACTTTTTGGTTATAAAAATCCTGATACCATGTTATAAAATTATTTTTTACAATAATTTAAACCCATAAAAAAATCATATAAATAGTTATATCTAACAAAATTATAAAAATACAATTATATTATTTGTACATAACAAAACTATCAAGTCAACTATATATATATATATATAGATAAATTAAACTAATAAATTCAACAACACATATATCTATATATAAATAACAATTAATTTTTGTATATATATAAAATTAATATAATGTAATAGTTAAAGGAGTAAATTTAATTTGGTCTTTTGCGCGTTATCTTAAAATTGGAAAAGCGCGTGAACATTTAAAGTTCGGTATGAAAGAATTAAATGATTTGACGACCTTTTTAATTCATAAAGATACGACTCCCACTTTTTAATTTTTGAAATGGGGATGAGAGTGATGTAGTGTAGTGTTGTTGGGGCAGAAGCTGTTTTGCGTCGTTGTGATGTCAGGAACAAATAAATCGTACTCTCCGATTTAATGGGCCAGATTTGCCTTAAATATATAGTTGCAAAGAGACCTTTAAAGAGAAAGGTTTTATGACACGAAACTATGACAACATA
>NC_029777.3:102454551-102457312 GCF_000817695.3 Arachis duranensis | reverse complement strand
TTTGATTAATAATTATTTAACAATAATTAAAAAGATGAACTAAAAATATATTGTTGAATTGCTAAACTTAAAAATTAGACTAATGACTAAAAGTGCTTTCTAAAAACGCTTGACAAAAATAATAAATTGTTAGTTCTTAAATTTTCTTTTTTATAATAAATTAAACAATATATATTTATGTATAAATAATAATTATATATAATTAATATAATATCATAGTAAAAGGTGTAAATTCAATTTAGTCTTTTGCTCGTAAAATTGGATAAGCGCATTATAACTTAAAGTTCGGTACGAAGGAATTAAAGAATTTGACGACCTTTTTAATTCATAGAAATATGACTCTTACTTTTTAATTTTGAAATGGGGATGAGAGTGGTGTAGTGTAGTGTTGTTGGGGAGGAAGGTATTTTACGTCGTTGTGATGTTAGGAACAAACAAATCGGACCGTTTGATGGGTCAGATTTGCGTTAAATTTATAGCTGAAAAGGAACCTTCAAAGTCAAAGATTTTTGTGACACGAAACCATGACAACATATAATAATTTTTATCAAATTAAATACAAAAGGCCCTGCCCTCTGACGAAATTGTGCTTTACTATCAATAATGACAAATAATAGTAATAATAATAATAAATATATATATATATATAAATAATAAGTAGTAGTAATAATAATAATATATAACAACAATAAATTATTGATAAGGAGGATGTGGAATAGAAAAATTTTAAGAGGTAAAATTAAAATCGTCTCGATTTTTGGACACATTTATAAAAATATCAATCACTTCTGTTAGCAATAAAAATATTTTAAAATACGACAAAAATAATAAAAAAATTTTCATTGACAAACAATTTTTATATTTGAGAAAATTTTAGCAATTGATCCAAAATTATGTATGAATATTTGGACCACAAATTAAAAAATATACAAAGAAGGATAAAAATTTGATCGGTAGATATTTTTTATTTTTTAAAAGTATTCTTGGTTATTAACAAATAAAATTACAAAAAAATCTATTTAGCGTAAAATTACAGGATTTGAAAGATAAAAATATTTCATTTTTTTATCATGCTTATAAAAATCGCATCAAATTCAAATTCTAAAGTACATTTTGAGAATATATATTTAACTTTGAATATTTTCGTCACATATTTGAATATTTTAAAGATATTTTTGTTGTTATCGTTATTTATAATATTTTTGTGAAAATTTTAAGAAATTAGAGACGATCTTTATACTTTATTTGAAAAATAATAAAAGTCAAAACACAAAAACAAAGAACACATTGACAACTACATCTACTATGGTGTTTTTTAAGTCTGATATCAATAGTATCAGCACATGAAAATGATGTATTTGGTAAAAATTTAGTTAGATTTTTTCACCTTTTATAACATTTAAATTGAATTAAAATTATATATTAAAATCACAAATTTCAAATTAAATCTAAAATCATTATTTATGATATATAATTTTACGAATATTGATATAATAATTTATCAAATCCAAAATAAAATTGAAATGAAATGGATTATTAGAAGGATGTATATGTATGATATCATTGATATGAAACATATAACGAAAAAAATTAAAAAAAAAATATGATAATTTATATTATATTATACCTTTATGGTCGAAAATGAACAAGAAAATAAGTCACTTGAGATCAAGTATTATTTAAGAGTGTATCCTGAAAAAAATAATAAATAAATAAAGGTCATCGTGATTCTGTATCAATTAAAAATAGCAGATTAAAAACAAAAACAAAGAAACAGAAAAAAGCAAAGTTAACGCATATATAGTACATCGATCTTAAGAACATCCAAACTTTTTTTTTGTCAATACGAGAGAAGAAAAAAAAAGATAGAAGACGAGAAGGAATGATAAAGCTGCCTATGTTGACCATAGTGATTAGATAGGATAGTAAGCGGTAGTACCTGTGGTGACATAAACGGATAAAAAGGAAAATATTGGTAACTTATGAGAGAATATCATATAGGATATATGGTATATATAGTTAAATAATCATGATATTTATATACTAAATATCAGTGTTACATAAAAAAATAATATATATCAGAATATAAAATTTACGCTGCAAATAAATTAAATATCACGTATATTTATACATAAATATATATAATTAATTTAATTTGGTAGTTGATTATTTGTATATACGTTATATTTTTATAGTTAAAATTGTTACAAAACAACTTTTTTCAAAAGTTAAAGTTTAAATTAATAAGAGGAGATACATGAATGATTTTATATCTATCACGCCTTCTCAAACAATAACTTTTTTTTGAGATTGCGTCAATTGTTCTTAGATTTTCATGGACATTCGTATAGATTTTATTTTTCTTTTGTTATTTGTCTTATATTAAAATATTTTCTTTTACGGTTAACAATAGTTAAATTGTAGACTTTTTGGTTATAGAAATCCTGATACCATATTATAAAATTGTTTTTTACAATAATTTAAACACATAAAAATATCATATAAATAGTTATATCTAAAAAAATTATAAAAATACAATTATATTATTTGTACATACAAAAACTATCAAGTCAACTATATATATATATATATAGATAAATTAAACTAATAAATTCAACAACACATATATCTATATATAAATAACAATTAATTTTTGTATATATATAAAATTAATATAATGTAATAGTTAAAGGAGTAAATTTAATTTGGTCTTTTGCGCGTTATCTTAAAATTGGAAAAGCGCGTGAACATTTAAAGTTCG
>NC_029777.3:102451448-102454185 GCF_000817695.3 Arachis duranensis | reverse complement strand
TAATATATATTATAATCTAAAATTTACATTGCAAATGAATTAAATATTACGTATATTTAAATATAAATATATAATTAATTTGATTTGGTAGTTGATTATTTATATATACAATATACATGTTATCTTTTATAGTTAATATTGTTATGAAAAAACTTTTTTCAAAAGTTAAAGTTTAAGTTAATAAGAGAAGATATGTGAACGATTTTATATTTAACACGCCTTCTTAAGTAATTATTTTTTTTTGAGATTTCGTTAATTATTTTTAGATTTTCATGGACTTCCGTATAGATTTTATTTCTCTTTTTTTATTTGTCTTATATTAAAATTTTTTTAAGAGTTAACAATAGTTAAATTGTAGTCTTTTTGAAATATATATATATATAAATTAAAATAATAAATTAAACAATATATATTTATATATAAATAATAATTATATATATAATTAATATAATATCATAGTAAAAGGTGTAAATTTAATTTAGTCTTTTGCTCGTAAAATTGGATAAGCTCATTATAACTTAAAGTTTGGTATGAAAGAATTAAAGAATTTGACGACCTTTTTAATTCATAGAAATATGACTCTTACTTTTTAATTTTGACATGGGGATGAGAGTGGTGTAGTGTAGCGTTGTTGGAGAGGAAGGTATTTTACGTCGTTGTGATGTCAGGAACAAACAAATCGGACCGTTTGATTGGTTAGATTTGCGTTAAATTTATAGCTGAAAAGGGACCTTCAAAGTCAAAGGTTTTTGTGACACGAAACCATGACAACATATAATAATTTTCATCAAATTAAATACAAAAGACCATGTCCTCTGCCGAAATTGTGCTTTACTATCAATAATGACAAATAATAGTAATAATAATAATAAATAACAACAATAAATTATTGATAAGGAGGATGTGGAATAGAAAAATTTTAAGAGGTAAAATTAAAATCGTCTCGATTTTTGGACACATTTATAAAAATATCAATCACTTCTATTAGCAATAAAAATATTTTAAAATACGACAAAAATAATAAAAAAATTTTCATTGACAAACAATTTTTATATTTGAGAAAATTTTAGCAATTGATCCAAAATTATGTATGAATATTTGGACCACAAATTAAAAAATATACAAAGAAGGATAAAAATTTGATCGGTAGATATTTTTTATTTTTTAAAAGTATTCTTGGTTATTAACAAATAAAATTACAAAAAAAATCTATTTAGCGTAAAATTACAGGATTTGAAAGATAAAAATATTTCATTTTTTTATCATGCTTATAAAAATCGCATCAAATTCAAATTCTAAAGTACATTTTGAGAATATATATTTAACTTTGAATATTTTCGTCACATTTTTGAATATTTTAAAGATATTTTTGTTGTTATCGTTATTTATAATATTTTTGTGAAAATTTTAAGAAATTAGAGACTATCTTTATGCTTTATTTGAAAAATAATAAAAGTCAAAACACAAAAACAAAGAACACATTGACAATTACATCTATTATGGTATTTTTTAAGTCTGATATCAATAGTATCAGCACAAAAAATGATGTATTTGGTAAAAATCTAGTTAGATTTTTTCACCTTTTATAACATTTAAATTGAATTAAAATTATATATTAAAATCACAAATTTCAAATTAAATCTAAAATCATTATTTATGATATATAATTTTACGAATATTGATATAACAATTTATCAAATCCAAAATAAAATTGAAATGAAATGGATTATTAGAAGGATGTATATGTATGATATCATTGATATGGAACATATAACGAAAAAAATTAAAAAAAGAAAATAAGATAATTTATATTATATTATACCTTTATGATCGAAAATGAATAAAAAAATAAGTCACTGAGATCAAGTATTATTTAAGAGTGTATCCTGAAAAAATAATAAATAAATAAAGGTCATCGTGATTTTGTATCAATTAAAAATAGCAGATTAAAAACAAAAACAAAGAAACAGAAAAAAGCAAAGTTAACACATATATAGTACATCGATCTTAAAAACATCCAAACTTTTTTTTTGTCAATACAAGAGAAGAAAAAAAAAAAGACAGAAGACGAGAAGGAATGATAAAGCTGCCTATGTTGACCATAGTGATTAGATAGGATAATAAGCGGTAGTACCTATGGTGACATAAACGGATAAGAAGGAAAATATTGGTAACTTATGAGAGAATATCATATAGGATATATGGTATATATAGTTAAATAATCATGATATTTATATACTAAATATCAGTGTTACATAAAAAAAATAATATATATCAGAATATAAAATTTACGTTGCAAATGAATTAAATATCACGTATATTTATACATAAATATATATAATTAATTTAATTTGGTAGTTGATTATTTATATATACGTTATATTTTTATAGTTAAAATTGTTACAAAACAACTTTTTTCAAAAGTTAAAGTTTAAATTAATAAGAGGAGATACATGAATGATTTTATATCTATCACGCCTTCTCAAACAATAACTTTTTTTTGAGATTGCGTCAATTGTTCTTAGATTTTCATGGACATTTGTATAGATTTTATTTCTCTTTTGTTATTTGTCTTATATTAAAATATTTTCTTTTAGAGTTAACAATAGTTAAATTGTAGACTTTTTAGTTATAGAAATCCTGATATCACATTATAAAATTGTTTTTAACAATAATTTAAACACATAAAAATATCATATAAATAGTTATATCTAAAAAAATTATAAAAATACAATTA
>NC_029777.3:102428931-102450245 GCF_000817695.3 Arachis duranensis | reverse complement strand
TTTTGCTTGTAAAATTGGATAAGCGCATTATAACTTAAAGTTCGGTATGAAAGAATTAAAGAATCTGGCGACCTTTTTAATTCATAGAAATATGACTCTTACTTTTTAATTTTGAAATGGGGATGAGAGTGGTGTAGTGTAGCGTTGTTGGGGAGGAAGGTATTTTACGTCGTTGTAATGTCAGGAACAAACAAATCGGACCGTTTGATTGGTCAGATTTGCGTTAAATTTATAGTTAAAAAGGGACCTTCAAAGTCAAAGGCTTTTGTGGCACGAAATCATGACAACATATAATAATTTTCATCAAATTAAATACAAAAGGCCCTGTCCTCTGCCGAAATTGTGCTTTACTATCAATAATGACAAATAATAGTAATAATAATATATATATATATAAATAATAAGTAGTAGTAATAATAATAATATATAACAACAATAAATTATTGATAAGGAGGATGTGGAATAGAAAAATTTTAAGAGGTAAAATTAAAATTGTCTCGATTTTTAGACACACTTATAAAAATATCAATCACTTCTGTTAGCAATAAAAATATTTTAAAATACGACAAAAATAATAAAAAAAAATTGTCATTGACAAACAATTTTTATATTTGAGAAAATTTTAGCAATTGATCCAAAATTATGTATGAATATTTGGACCACAAATTAAAAAACATACAAAGAAGGATAAAAATTTGATCGGTAGATATTTTTTATTTTTTAAAAGTATTCTTGGTTATTAACAAATAAAATTACAAAAAAATCTATTTAGCGTAAAATTACAGGATTTGAAAGAAAAAAAATATTTCATTTTTTTTATCATGTTTATAAAAATCGCATCAAATTCAAATTCTAAAGTACATTTTGAGAATATATATTTAACTTTGAATATTTTCGTCACATATTTGAATATTTTAAAGATATTTTTGTTGTTATCGTTATTTATAATATTTTTGTGAAAATTTTAAGAAATTAGAGACGATCTTTATACTTTGTTTGAAAAATAATAAAAGTTAAAACACAAAAACAAAGAACACATTGACAACTGCATCTACTATGGTGTTTTTTAAGTCTGATATCAATAGTATCAGCACATGAAAATGATGTATTTGGTAAAAATTTAGTTAGATTTTTTCACCTTTTATAACATTTAAATTGAATTAAAATTATATATTAAAATCACAAATTTTAAATTAAATCTAAAATCATTATTTATGATATATAATTTTACGAATATTGATATAACAATTTATCAAATCTAAAATAAAATTGAAATGAAATGGATTATTAGAAGGATGTATATGCATGATATCATTGATATGGAACACATAACGAAAAAAATTAAAAAAAACAAAAAAATAAGATAATTTATATTATATTATACCTTTATGGTCGAAAATGAACAAGAAAATAAGTCACTGAGATCAAGTATTATTTAAGAGTGTATCCTGAAAAAAATAATAAATAAATAAAGGTCATCGTGATTCTGTATCAATTAAAAATAGCAGATTGAAAACAAAACAAAGAAACAGAAAAAAGCAAAGTTAATGCATATATAGTGCATCGATCTTAAAAACATCCAAACTTTTTTTTGTCAATACGAGAGAAGAAAAAAAAAAAGATAGAAGACGAGAAGGAATGATAAAGCTGCCTATGTTGACCATAGTGATTAGATAGGATAATAAGCTGTAGTACCTGTGGTGACATAAACGAATAAGAAGGAAAATATTGGTAACTTATGAGAGAATAGCATATAGGATATATGGTATATATAATTAAATAATCATGATATTTATATACTAAATATCAGTGTTACATAAAAAAAATATATATCAGAATATAAAATTTACATTGCAAATGAATTAAATATCACGTATATTTATACATAAATATATATAATTAATTTAATTTGGTAGTTGATTATTTGTATATACGTTATATTTTTATAGTTAAAATTGTTACAAAATAACTTTTTTCAAAAGTTAAAGTTTAAATTAATAAGAGGAGATACATGAATGATTTTATATCTATCACGCCTTCTCAAACAATAACTTTTTTTTGAGATTGCGTTAATTGTTCTTAGATTTTCATGGACATTTGTATATATTTTATTTCTCTTTTGTTATTTGTCTTATGTTAAAATATTTTCTTTTAGGGTTAACAATAGTTAAATTGTAGACTTTTTGGTTATAGAAATCCTGGTACCATATTATTAAATTATTTTTTAATTTCAAAGAGACCACAGATATGATAAATTCTTTGTATGAAACAGGACCTATCGATCATAGATATGTCAGTCCCGCAGTTAAGATAGTTATTAATTAAATCTGATACGTAGTGGTTGGAAATTAATTTGTGGCGTTTGAATTTGTCCACTAATTTATTAAGGGATGACCTACATCTACATTCAATCTCATCCCAACGACGTGGAATTTTTTTCCCCTCTCATTCTTGGGCAACGTGGGGAATTCTTCATCACTGAATATCAGCATGCTAATAATGTATTGTCCGTGTATGACCCTGAATATCAGCATGCTAATAATTAAAGGGTAACAAGTGTTACAATCAATTATTGTACGTGGGATTTTTTTTCCCCTCTCAATCAATTATTTGTTGCCAAGTATGATACACAATAATGTTATTCAGCCTGGCCTGGCGTGAAGCCTGTTAAAAGGCCTGATAATTTTTTTACAAAAATAAAAATATTATTTAAAAAATTATTTTTTAATAAAAATAGTTATATGTAATATGTCATATATTTAATATTTATAAAAAATTTTAAACTTTTAACATATTTAAAATATACAAAAATATTTATAATAAAATATAATAAATTTAAAATATCTCATAATTTTATTAATAATAAATAATTATTTATATATTTAATTATATTTTAACAGGCTCAGGCAGGTCTAACAGACCTATAAGGCTAATTAGTAAGCTTGGACCTGGCCTATTAATATATTAAGGCTTTTAAAAGAGGCTGGACCTGTACCTATTTTATAACAGGCCAGGCCAGGCCAGGCCAAACACAGGCCAGGCTGCAAGCCCCTGACAGGCCGCCTGGTCTTTTTCCACCCCTAGTTGCTGGGGAGGAAGGTATTTTTCGTCATTGTGATGTCAGGAACAAATAAATCGTACTGTACGATTTGATGAGTCAGATTTGCGTTAAATATATAGTTGTAAAATGTAAATGGACATTTAATATGACACGAAACCGTGACAACATATAATAACTTTCATCAAATTAAATGCAAAAGGCCTCGGTCCTTTGCTAAAATTGTGCTTGACCGTCAATAATGGCAGATAATGATAATAATCATAATAATAGATAAAAAGATTAAATTATTGATAAGGTGGATGTGGAAAAAAAATTTAGGGTAAAATTAAAATCATCTTGACTCATCTTTATAAGGCGGACCTCTAGGTGCAAAGCTCTTCCCTCGGTTCTGTGGGAATGATCCTTTGTGACTCCCTTTATCAGCGGTTGCCCTTTTTACACACTCTTCAGCAACCCTACACTTGTTTACCAACTCAGAGAAAGTCCTGATCTCCATTGGTCCTACTGAACTGAAGATATCACTCCGGAGTCCTCCTTCATACTTAACACACTTCCATTCCTCATATTCCACCGGAGTCCCTTGGCACATACGAGAGAATCTGAACAGCTCCTCAAACTTGTCAGTATACTCAGATACGGACATAGTACCCTGCTTCAGCTGTAATAATTCAAGCTCCTTGGCCGTCCTAGCAGAAGTCGGAAAGTACTTCTTATAGAACTCCTCTTGAAAGACATCCCAGGTGATATAATCATCGCCCTACTGCAGGAGGCGTCGGATTCCTTGCCACCAATGCGACGCTTCACCGGTGAGCATATAGGTAGCAAACTCGACACGCTGTCCTTCAGGCACCACTTGCGCTTGCAGCGCTCGCTCTATAGCCTGAAACCATGTATCAGCCTCAGACGGGCTAGTAGTCCCCTTGAACTTAGGCGGATTAACCTTCAAAAAGTTTGCCAATGTTATCGGGCCCTGAACTCCACCTCCATCATTACCATGGTTGTTCATCTGTTGACCAAGAGCCTCAGCAGTGGCTTGCATAGCAACAGCCATGTTCTCCAACGCGGTCATAAAGTTCACCGGGTCATTAGGGTTATTCTCCGGCGCACGAACATTCGCATGACCTCCTCCACGGCCTCTACCGTACGACCTCTCGCACTACCTCTACCGCGTCCACGAGGCGCCATCTGGTTCCTATACATACCAAACAATCGATATTAAGTTGATCAGTCTCAATATCGGAAGTCTAGTACTTCAAGGTCCCAAATGCATGCTCATGAACGTTTATGCCAATTATATCAAGCAGATATACTAATAGCACATAACACACATACAGAGAATGCACAGAAGCATAGTCAGTCCATCCCTCAGGCTCTACATGAACGAACTGCTCTGATACCATAATGTAACACCCTACCATACAGAGTCTTATGCTTAAGTCATAATTCAGAGATGGCAAGGTATTACGACCTCTAAAATAAAAATTTAGTAAGTATAGTAGTATGAATGATTGATTATAACTAGGAGCCTTTGTAGAAAAAGGGGTAAACAAAAATTGCAACTCGAACGCACAACACTCCGATCGATAACGTAACGAACAAGGATAACCAACGCGAGATTATATATATACAAAGGAGTGTCAAAAACATGAATATCAAGACTCAAAATCCGGCTGCGAAGATAACTTGTCCGAGCATAGCAATATATACATATGATAAAATAAGGAAAACCCCAAAGGAAACCCAAAGGGACACAAATACATAAAACCTATTCTCCAAAATTCTCCCATAAGAGGAGTCATCACAGTTTGTATTATTTAATGGAGATAAAAGTATCTAAGCTAAACATATAAACCAAAACATAGTCTCGAGAACAAAGGATCTTCGCAAATCTAGAAGTCTCCAGCATGCCTCAGCGGGAAACCTCACGTCCTGCATCTGAAAACCACAAAATCTGCATGGGTGAGAACCAGAGGTCCCCAGCATGGTAACAGCTTCCACATATATAACACATAATAATAGAGAAAAGCCAAAGGCAATCATAGAACTTCCTCCAGATAATATCAAAGCTTATAAACAAGCTAAACCATATGTGGCGACTGACTAAAGATTCTTCAGTCTAACTTATACTTCCCTTTTCAATTTCTTCAGACCTCCCAACCACCAGCAGGAGTATAATGTAGCAAACACAGTTATATCAAACAAGAAATATACAAATAGGAACAATTAAGGCATTTAGGCTATTAGCAAGTAATATGCAGTCAGATAGGCAATCTCAAACAATTCATATAGTATGCATATGATGAATGCCTGTCCCTAGTGGCTGATGATATCATCTGTCGGTTATAGAGCCAACCCGACAAGTCCTGGCAGTTAACCATTGGACTGTCCCGCTGTCGTGTCTCCCCAACTTGAGTTATACTCAAAATAAACTTGATCATAATCATGATCCATATCCATCACCCTCACTGGTGAATATTTATGGGGGTGAGCTCATCCAGGGCTTTCACAGTGCCCGGCCACCCTGACGACATAGGGTCAAAAGAGCTTCAAGTCTCAACCTGGAGCACATGGTGGCTAGCCACTGCTTTCTCCCAGGGAAACTCTCATCTCCGATAATGAAAGTGCAACATTCACAATTCATTCAACAGCATATATATGCATTTATTCTTAGCCATAATTATGGCTCCGCCATAACACGGCAATAATCCAGCCATCTGGCTCACGGTTAAATCCATAACCAGCCACCCGGCTCACGGTTAAATCCATAACCAGCCGTTTCATTATCAATCACAGCCTTTCGGCCCATGGCATAACAAGCACTTCCACCACCATCCTCCGCATCTTACATAATCATGCTTGATCCTTATTGATCATTCATTTTTCCCTTGCTTCACTCACAAGTTATTACATCCCCTAGCTCCTTTTCTAATTGCTAGGCATATCATAATGATTTAAGACATAAGTGGTGAGATCGGAGGCTTAGAAGCATGAGATTTAGCTTTTAAAACTCAAAAACCAACTTTGGGATGAAAATAGGGCCACGCGTACGCGCACGCGTGGATGGCCTCAAAAACTCCTCGACGCGTAAGCATCATGCACGCCAACGCGTGGATTGAAAAATAGCCAAACGACGCGCACGCGTCAGCCACGCGTACGCGTGGGTACTCTCGTGCCCCAGGCACAAAACTGGCACAGTTCTGGCATAACTCTCTGGAAAATGGCTGGGCATTGGGTGCAGCACATCACGCGCACGCGTGAATGGCGTTTTCGAGAAGAACGGCGTGTATGCACCAAGTGAGCCTACGCGCGGGGGGTCATTTTGCTAAAAATTTTCTAAGTTAAAAACTGCAGAATTCACAAATCCAACCCCCAATCTTTCGACGGACATAACTTCCTCATTTTAAATCGTTTTTCACCCGTTCTTCGAACGGCATGGACATCCCGGATCCAATTTCTTTTCTAAACAAATTTGGCGCAAAACAGAGATCCGTAGTCCAAGTTATGTCCCGTCAAAGTATGCCCAAAAATCATGTTTTTCATACAAAACCCCAAAGTGCCATTTTCAAAACAAGTCATTTTCAACTCTTTTCAAAATCAATCAAAACATGCCAATTTCATCCCTTTTCTTTGAAATCAATCAAAATATATCAAATTCAACGTCAAGCCTCCTCAACTCACACATTGACACATTACCACAATTTATCAAAATCACTATCTCATCATTTTAACCCACTTCACCCAAGTGGCTCAAACTCAAACATATTGACATATCATATACTCTTTCTCATGCTAATTCTCAACAACACCAATACTAATAAATCATCATTGTACACAATTAATATCATACTCACCACCAACATGGTTCAACCCCCAATTCAACCATAACCAATCATCAAGCATATATCACAACATGCATAATTCTCATACATCATACCATCAAGGCATCATTAATCATCATCACATATATGACCACATCATATGTATCAACCATTCAATAACATCAACAATCCAATGCTTATCTTAGGGCCTCTAGCCTAAGTATTTTCTACCACATTACATATTAGATACGGGAAACCGAAACCATACCTTAGCCGATTCCCCAAGCTCAACCAGAGTACTTCCAAACCACTTATCCACAAGCTCTCAAGGCCTTAAAACCTCCAAGTATTCACATATACACAACCTAAGCCACAATCATCACACCCATATACAACATCTCAATACCCAAACATCATAGAACAACAAATTACACTAGGATTGAGAATCTTACCACACCCAAGGTCCAAGGAGACAAGATTAACCTTTTCCTTTAAGAGAGTTGGGTCTATAACATCAAAGAGCCCAAAATCTCAATATTTTTACTCATGAAACTCGAAAACAAGGCTGGAAATTCGAAGAGCAAAACATGGCTTACCTCAAGATTGATTGTATGGTTTTTTAGAGCTCTCTGCAGTGAACGCGTGGCCGCAAACGGAGAGGCAATCAGAGCTCTAGATCAAAAGTTATGGTGGTTTGAAGATCAACCAAGGGAGAGAACTTGAGAGAGTGTTCTTCCCTCTTGTGCCTCTAATTTCAGCATGTGAGTGTGTTTAGTGAGGAGAGAGAATGCTGAAAACTAGGGTTTTGGTTTAGTTATGTTGGGCCAAGGGCCCACTTTAGGTCTGGTTGGCCCGGTTTAGCCCGTTCGGTCCAATCTTGGTCCGAATTCTATAAAATTGGTACCGAAATTCTCGTCTCAATCTCCCCTATCACATTTATCCATAAAAATCACATTTTAGGCTTTCTAGAATAAATTCTCATTTATGGGTTAATTAGCCGTTAATTAACCGGATTTTACATTCTTCCCACCTAATTGGGAATTTTGCCCACAAAATTCAAATGCAATTACCTGAGAATAAGTGCGGATAATCCGTTCGCATCTCCGACTCAAGTTCTCAAGTGTGTTCCTCAACACCACCTCAAATCCATGCCACTTTGACTAATGAAACCTCTTTTCCGCGCAACCGTTTAATACTAGTATCATCAATTCTGACTGGAGCCACTGGAAGCGTCAAATCTTCCCTTAACTGAACCGATTCAGGTTCTAACACATGGCTAGCATCAGGAGTGTACTTCCGAAGCTGCGACACGTGAAATACGTCGTGCAGGTTTGAAAGATGAGGTGGTAGAGCCACTCGATACGCCACCGGTCCATATTATAAAATTATTTTTTATGAAAATTTAAACTCATAAAAAAATTATATAAATAGTTATATCTAAAAAATATTAAAATACAATTATATTATTTGTACATAAAAAATATCAAATCAACTATTTATATATAGATAAATTAAAATTATAAATTAAACAATGCATATATTTATATATAAATAATAATTAATTTTTGTATATATATATATAATTAAAATAATATAATAATTAAATGAGTAAATTTAATTTGGTCTTTTGCGTGTTGTTGTAAAATTGGATAAAAGCATGAGCACTTAAAGTTCGGTATCAAAGAATTTGACGACCTTCTTAATTCATAGAGATATGACATCCACTTTTTAATTTTGAAATGGGATGAGAGTGGAGTAGTGTAGCGTTATTGGAGAGGAGGGTATTTTGCATCGTTGTGATGTCAGGAACAAATAAATCGGACCGTATGATTTAATGGGTCAAATTTTCATTAAACATATAGTTGTAAAGGGCCCTTTAAAGTCAAAGGCTTTATCACATGAAACGGTGATAACATGTAATAACTTTCATTAAATTAAATGTAAAAAGTCCCTATCTTGTGCCGAAATTGTGTTTGACCATCAATAATGGCAGAAGATAATAATAATAATAATAATAATAATAATAATAATAATAATAATAATAATAATAATATATAACAAGAATAAATTATTGATAAAGATGATGTGAAAAAGAAAAATTTTTAGAGGTAAAATTAAAAGCGTCTCGATTTTTTGATGCACCTATAAAAATATCCATCACTTCTGTTAGCGATAAAAATATTTTAAAATACGACAAAAATAATTAAAAATTATTTGTCATTGACAAACAATTTTTATATTTGAGAAACCTTTAGCATTTGAGCGAAAATTTTGTACGAATATTTGGACCACAATTTAAAAAATATATAAAAAAGGATAAAAATTTGATCGGTAGATATTTTTTATTTTTTAAAAGTATTCTTGGTTATTGACAAATAAAATTACAAAAAAAATCACAGGATTTTGACGATAAAAATATTTCATTTTTCTTATCATGCTTATAAAAAATCGCATCAAATTCAAATTCTAAAATACATTTTGAGAATATATATATATTTAACTTTGAATATTTTTGTCACATTTTATAATATTTTAAGAATATTTTTGTTATTATCGTTATTTATAACAATTTTGTGAAAATTTTAAGAAATCAGAGACCATCTTAATACTTTATTTGAAAAATAATAAAAGTTAAAATACAAAAACAAAGAACACATTGACAACTACATCTACTATAATGTTTTTGGATTTTTAAGTCTGATATCAATAGTATCAGCACAAAAGATGATGTATTTGGTAAAAGTTTAGTTAGATTTTTTCACTTTTTATAACATTTAAATTGAATTAAAATTAGAGCAATGCTAGGGGCCAGCAATTTTTGTGATTGTTAGCCATCAACTAGCCATCAATGATGATTTGATGGTGTGAGATTGGTGTGAGATTTCATCCAATGGCTCACCTTCTTCTGCTGGTTACATGCTGGCCAAAATTCAATAAAACTGCTGGCCCCCTAGACTTTTCCTTAAAATTATATATTAAAATCACAAATTTCATATTAAATTTCAAATCATTATTTATGATATATAATTTTATGAATATTGATATAACAATTTATAAAATCCAAAACAAAATTGAAACGAAATGGAATATTAGAAGGATGTATATGCATGACATCATTGATATAGAACACATAATGAAAAAAATTACAAAAAAGAAACAAGAAAATCAGATAATTTATATTATATTATATCTTTATGGTCGAAAATGAACAAGAGAATAAGTCACTGAGATCAAATATTATTTAAGAGTATATCCTGAAAAAAATAATAAATAAATAAATGTCATCGTGATTCTGTATCAATTAAAAATTGCATATTGAAAACAAAAACAAAGAAACAGACAAAAAGCAAAGTTAACACATATATAGTACATCGATCTTAAAAACAACCAAACTTTTTTTTCCGTCAATATGAGAGAAAAAAAAGAAAGATAGAAGACGAGAAGGAAGGATAAAACTGCCTATGTTGACTATAGAGATCAGAGGGGATAATAAGTTGTAGTATTTACGATGACATAGAAGGAGAAGAAGTAAAATATTGGTAGCTTATGAGAGAAAATCAGATAGGATATATGGTATATATTGGCTTAAAAATCAAATTAAAAATAGATTTTAATAAACACAAGCAACAATAATTGCGTTTGGTAAAATAGCTGTTAAAATTTAAAAATATTATAATAAACATAAATGTAAGCATTAAATTTGAAAATTAGTTAACATATGAGGTTATATTAGACATTTAAATTTTGAAAAGCTCTACCTTAGGTGCTTTCAAAAGTACCCTAATCTTTTAAATGCTGCCAGCACAAGCACATGATCTTTTTTATTTACCAAACACATAATGAAGAGTTTGAGCTTTTAAAAACTACAAATACCTCTTCAAAAAGTTTTACCAAACCAAGCCATAGTTAAACAATCATGATATTTATATACTAAATATCAGTTATTTATATAAAAAAATAATATATATCAGAATAGAAAATTTACATTGCAAATGAATTAAATATCACGTATATTTATACATAAATATATATAATTAATTAATTTGGTAGTTAATTATTTATATATACATGATATTTTTTATAGTTAAAATTGTTACGAAACAACTTTTTTCAAAAGTTAAAGTTTAAATTAATAAGAGGAAATATAAAAATGATTTTATATCTAACACGCGTTCTCAAGAAATAACTTTTTTTGAGATTATGTCAATTGTTCTTAGATTTTCGTAGACTTTTATATAGATTTTATTTCTCTTTTGTTAACTATCTTATATTAAAATATTTTCTTTTAGGGTTAACAATAGTTAAATTGTAGACTTTTTTATTATAAAAATTCTGATACTATATTATAAAATTATTTTTTACAAAAATTTATATAAATAATAATTAATTTTTGTATATATATAAAATTAATATAATTTAATAGTTAAATGAGTAAATTTAATTTGGTCTTTTTGCGTGTTATCGTAAAACTGGATAAGCGCGTGAGCATTTAAAATTCGGTATGAAAAAATTAAATGATTTGATGACCTTTTTTTTGTTTACCCAAACAGTATCCCCCAACCCGATAGGTTAAGGACTAATTCGTCGTGGATCTGAGCTCCATTTAAGGGTCTACCGCTGGCCAATGAGTGACGACCTTTTTAATTCATAGAGATACGACTCCCACTTTTTAATTTTGAAATGTGGATGAGAGTAATGTAGTGTAGCATTGCTGGGGAGAAAGGTGTTTTACGTCATTGTGATGTCAGGAACAAATAAATCGTACTCTGTGATTTGATGGGTCAAATTTGCATTAAATATATAGTTGCAAAGGGACCTTTAAAGTGAAAGGCTTTATGACACGAAACCATGACAACATATAAGAACTTTCATCAAATTAAATGCAAAAGGCCCCGGTCCTCAACCGAAATTGTGCTTGGCCGTCAATAATGGCAGATAGCAATAATAATAATAATAACAACAAAAATACTATTTGTATATCAAAATCAGCCACTAAAATCAGTCACCCATGTATTTGTGTATAAATACATGTGTAGTTTAATTTATTTTCAATGTGAATTTGTATTCCAACATGTATTTTATACTAGTGGTTGATTTTAGTGTATACGTAACATAACTCTAATAATAATAGATAAAAAGAATAAATTACTGATAAGGAGGATGTAGTAAAAGAAAATTTTTTGGGGTAAAGTTAAAATCGTCTGGATTTTTAGATGAACATATAAAAATATCCAACACTTCCATCAACGATAAAAATGTTTTAAAATATTTTAAACAGTCATGATATTTATATAAAATAATATATATTAGAATATAAAATTTATATTGCAAATGAATTAAATATTACATATATTTATATATAAATATATAATTAATTTAATTTGGTCGATGATTATTTGTATATACATGATATATTTTATAATTAAAATTGTTACGAAAATTTTTTTTCCAAAAGTTAAAATTTATGTTAATAAGAGGAGATATGTGAACAATTTTATATTTAACACACCTTCTCACGCAATAATTTTTTTTGAGATTTCGTGAATTGTTCTTAGATTTTCATGAAGAATATAAAATTTATATTGCAAATGAATTAAATATTACATATATTTATATATAAATATATAATTAATTTAATTTGGTCGATAATTATTTGTATATACATGATATCTTTTATAATTAAAATTGTTATGAAAATTTTTTTTTCAAAAGTTAAAGTTTATGTTAATAAGAGGAGATATGTGAATCATTTTTAATCTAACACGCCTTCTCATGCAATAATTTTTATTTGAGATTTCGTGAATTCTTAGATTTTTTGACTTTCGTATAGATTTTATTTCTCTTTTGTTATTTGTCTTATATTAAAATATTTTTTAGGGTTAACAATAGTTAAATTGTAGTCTTTTTAGTTATAGAAATTCTGATACCATATTATAAATCTATTTTTTACAAAAATTTAAACACATAAAAAAATATATAAATAGTTATATCTATCAAGAATATTAAAATGCAATTATATTATTTGTACATAAAAAGCCTATCAAGCATGATAACTTAAAGTTCGGTATGAAAAAATTAAAAGATTTGACGACCTTTTTAATTCATAGAGATATGACTCTCACTTTTTAATTTTGAAATGGAGATGAGAGTGGTGTAGTGTAGCGTTGTTGGGGAGGAAGGTATTTTGTGTTGTTGTGATGCCAGAAACAAACAAATCAGACCGTCCGATTTGATTGGTCAACTTTGCGTTAAATATATAGCTAAAAAGAGACCTTCAAAGTCAAAGGCCTTTATGACACGAAATTATTACAACATATAATAATTTTCATCAAATTAAATGCAAAAGACCCTACCCTCTGCTGAAATTGTACTTTACCATCAATAATGACAGATAATAGTAATAATAAATAAATAAATAAATAAATAAATATATAAATAAATAATAAGTACTAGTAATAATAATAATATATAACAACAATAAATTATTGATAAGGAGGATGTGGAAAAAAAAATTTTTAGAGGTAAAATTAAAATCGTCTCGATTTTTGGACGCACGTATAAAAATATCAATCACTTCTGTTAGCGATAAAAATATTTTAAAATACGACAAAAATAATTAAAAAATTATCATTGACAAATGATTTTTATATTTGAGAAACCTTTAGCAAATGTTCCAAAATTATGTATGAATATTTGGACCCCAATTTAAAAAATATATAAAGAAGGATAAAAATTTGATCGGTAGATATTTTTTATTTTTTAAAAGTATTTTTGGTTATTAAAAAATAAAATTATAAAAAAATCTATTTAACGTAAAATTACAGGATTTTAAAGATAAAAATATTTCATTTTTTTATCATGTTTATAAAAAATCGCATCAAATTCAAATTCTAAAGTACATTTTGAGAATATACGTTTAACTTTGAATATTTACGTCACATTTTGTAATATTTTAAGGATATTTTTTTGTTATCATTATTTATAATATTTTTGTGAAAATTTTAAGAAATCAGAGACGATCTTAATATTTTATTTGAAAAATAATAAAAGTTAAAACACAAAAACAAAGAACACATTGACAACTACATCTATTATGGTGTTTTTTAAGTCTAATATCAATAGTTTCGGCACAAAAGATGATGTATTTGGTAAAAATCTAGTTAGATTTTTTCACTTTTTATAACATTTAAATTGAATTAAAATTATATATTAAAATCACAAATTTTAAATTAAATCTAAAATCATTATTTATGATATATAATTTTACGAATATTTATATAATAATTTATCAAATCCAAAATAAAATTGAAATGAAATGGAATATTAGAAGGATGTATATGCATGATATCATTGATATAGAACATATAACGAAAAAAATTATAAAAAAGAAAAAAGAAAATCAGATAATTTATATTATATTATACTTTCATGGTCGAAAATGAACAAGAGAATAAGTCACTGAAATCAAGTATTATTTAAGAGTGTATCTTGAAAAAAAATAAATAAATAAAGGTCATCGTGATTCTGTATCAATTAAAAATAGCATATTGAAAACAAAAACAAAGAAACAGAAAAAAGCAAAGTTAACGCATATATAGTATATCGATCTTAAAAACATCCAAACTTTTTTTTGTCAATGCGAGAGAAGAAAAAAAAGATTGAAGACGAGAAGGAAGGATAAAGCTGCCTATGTTGACCATAGTGATCAGAGAGGATAATAAGCTGTAGTACTTGTGGTGACATAAAGGGATAAGAAGGAAAACATTGGTAACTTATGATGTAACACCCTACCATACTTAATCTTATGCTTAAGTCATAAGACTGAGATAGTAAGGTATTAATAATAATAATAATAGAGAAAATGATACTTAACTAGGAGCCCTTAAATAGGGGTAAAACAAAATCGCAAAATAAAAAGCGCAACGCTCAGGAAAGGGTTACTTGTGTGCTAAAAAATATAATAGGAACATGATAAAGATAAGCAAAAGAATAAAAGAAAGCCAAGGAAACAACAGAACTAGCCCCTGACTCAGCCTGCGAAACTAAGGCTGGCCAGAGGATATATATATATATATCTCCAAAATACCAAAATAAACTCCTATCTCTCCCTGAACCTCTAAGAGGAGCAGCATACATCAGTTACTTGGAGAATAAGATAATACATATATACATATATACAAATAGAAAACCAAAATACACCTAAGGACTACTTCGCTTCCCAGGATCCAGATGCCTAGCGAGGAGCCTCACGACCTGCATTTGAAATCAACAATACAATATGGAATGAGAACCAAAGGTTCTCAGCATGGTAAAAGTGCCACGCGTATAATAAATAAGGTTCTGAGAATGCCATAGGCAATCCTAGAACTTCATTATTCAATTATCCAACTTAATTACAAAACAAAAACCATAAACAGGGGTAGGTATTCTAAATCTACCTAACTTACTCAATTTCAATCCACACCTATCACCAAACCATTTCTTCATTTTCTCCATCCCTCCGTCATCCATAATGCAACAGGAACAAACAACCAAACAAGTTCAAGCACAAGTAATGAACAGATAATACAAGTAGCAAGTGATATATATCAATTAGGCATTCCCAATTAAGGCATAGCAAACAAAGCACACATATGCATATGATGTAAGTCTATCCTACTGGCCGTGAGCTCACGTGTCGGTTATTTTGCCAGAATCCGACACATCTGGTAGCTAACCCAGACATTGGTCTCTAGGTTGTGCATCTCCAGGAGGATCATAAACGAAGGAGAGTGCCTTTCCACATCGAAGGAGTGTGCCTTTCCACCTTCTCCTGGAGGATATACAAAGGAGAGTGCCTTTTTACATCGAAGGAGTGTACCTTTCCACCTTGCAACTAGAGAAGAATGTGGGGAAAATAATACGAAGGAGAGTGCCTTTCCACCTTCCCCACATCTGCATCACGACAAGAGAGGGAACTTCCATCCTCAACTTGCCAAATCAACCATTTCAGCCACACATTCATTCCCAAATCTCATCATTTATCATCATCATTTTCTTACATTCGTTCTTTATAGCCATAACAACATATATTCATTTAGCTTTCACATCATTCACTTATAATTCATCACATTTACCTTTTACGGGTCTCGACCAAACCATTCATCAAACTCTTCTCAACCTCTTTAATATCAAATAATCTTAAAATCAACCCAACTCTAACATTAAATCAATCACATCACACGAAGATTAAATTTTAACTTCTCGAACCCATGACTATCACTAAGACATCTTCGACACTCTATTTCTTTTCTATTTTTAATATAACAAATGAACTCGGAATTGCGCAAACTTTATGTTCAGGCGTTCATTTTGAAATAAGCTTTCTAACAAACCAAAGATCATAATTTTCTAATTAATGTAGTTAAATTTTACTCATCCAGTTTTCTTTCTCAATTGGTTCTGAGTTAATACCATTTTTAATGAAGAAGTTACATTACCTGAAAGTTAAGTAAAAATGAGTCAAAATCTATTTCGGAAACCAACAAGCTTAGTACCTTTCAATTTGAATAACTTTTATTACAAAACTCCAATTAAGCTAAATTTTGGTTTGGGAACTCCTAGCTCATCCAGGAACAAGTGTGTCTTGGTTGCAACCCAATTTATATTCAATTCTAAGAGTTACAAGCATTGGAAGTTGGTGCATAACTTGCTGAAATCTGTTTCTTTTCAGCTTTGACCACCAATATTCAAAAATTCACAACTCCCAATCCTCAACTCTTAAAATTCTGAAGTTTTAGAGAAATAAATCAAGTTAATCAAATTTTAAAACAAATTGGTTTTGATTCAAAACTCAAATTGTAGAAGTCGCAGCAAGACAAACAAGTTGCTGCCCTATTTGACCTTTTCTACTGCTGGACAGATTTAACAACCTAACTTTAAAAATTTGCCATAAATTTTATATTTAACAAAAAAGTCTCAAAATTCTCAGTTTAGTTCCTTATATTCCCAAGTTTAGCCCAAACTTGGTCTCATACAATTTTGATAATTACATAATTAGTTACAGCATATACAATACCACCACAACACAACTCTACATTCTTATTAACAAACACCAATCCTAATCCATCATAAATAAATATAAGAGCACACCATTAATAACTTTCACACCTCATAATTACAATATATATCCACCAACAAATCGATTCCAACAACATTACAAGGCTAATCATTAAATACAACAAACAATTCAACTTATCCTATGGTTCTTTTAACCTAAGTTTTCACAACACCGTAAATATTAAACGTGCGAAATTTAAACTATACCTTGGCCGATTACTTAATTCACCCAAAGCAGCCTCTCAACACAAAATTACAGCCCCTTCAAGCTCAAGTAAAACAGCCACAAACTAAGCTTTGATCACCAACAAGCCTCCAAATATTCCCAATTAAATTCCAATGCATATATACCCACTTAATCTACACCTAATACATATACATATTCCAATTTCAATTTTCCCATAATAAATACAAGATTAAGCTAGGGTTAGGGTATCCTTATGAGACCCATATCCTCAATAGCTTGAACCCATAAGTTCCGAAAGCTAACTTGAACCTAGAACACAAGAATTGAACAATTTTTAACTTAATTGTTCATGAATTTTTGAAATTAGGGAAAGCTGGATGAGAAGGAAATAATAAGTTACCTACCAAATTGTTCCATGGGTTTCGTAGAGCTCGTCACGATGAACGTGTAGTCGCAAACGAATTGTCAATCGGAGCTCCGAATCAAAAGTTATTGAAAGGTGAAGTTTGAGTGAGGGTTAGGGAGCTCTCTTCCTCCCCCAACTTGTTTGGCGTGTTTGATGCAGAATGGGAAAGAAGAGCTTCTGTCCCCTTTTTAAGTATGGGTCCGATTGGACCCACGGGTCCAATTTGGATCCCAGTTCGTTCTTTCTGGTCCAATTTTAGGCCAAATTTTTAAAATTGGTATCAAAATTATCGTTTCGACGAGCTCTATCCTATTTTGATATTAGTTTTGTATTTTTAAATTTCCTAATTAAAATGTAATTTATTAATTAATTATTTACCACTTTTAGCGGGGTTTACATCCTACCCACCTAATTAGGAATTTTGCCCTCAAAATTCAAATTGAGTTACCTGAAAAGAGGTGTGGGTAGTCCTTCCACATCTCTGACTCAAGCTCCCAGGTATGTTCTTCAATACCAGCCCGGCTCCAAGCTACTTTACCAAGGGAACCTCCTTTCTGCGTAGATGCTTGCTGCTGGTATCATCAATCCTAACCGGAGTTATTGGAAGCGTTAGATCTTCTCTCACTTGGACTGATTTCGGTTATAGGACATGACTGGGATCAGAAGTGTATTTACGAAGCTGCGATACGTGAAACACGTCATGCAGGTTCGAACGATGTGATGGTAGAGCAATCTTATACGCCATTGGTCCGATGTAACGAGGATTTAACTTTTCAGTTTTTAATTGGTCATCCGATTCTAGTTCACTGAAGTGATCTGCAGGAATATGTATCTTCTTCCTTCCAACTTGAGAAATCTTTTTCTTAGATCCGCCTAACTCTTTGTCAGCTTTCATAGTAAGAATTATAACTTAGATTTGCGTAACTTTTTCTTTGTTGTCTCGGCTATCAAATTCAGGAACTAAGGTATTCGATGCTCTAGTAATACAGGGGAATTTAGTGCTCTGTGAAGCTCCATCCCCTATCCTAGTCCTCGACGATCTATGTCGAAATCGGTAATTACTCTTCCTTACTCCCGGTGTAGGACCTCCAATGGTTGCAGCATTCTGATTTATGCTTTATTCTTTATTTCTGGCTACCCAAAAATATCTTCTTTGATTCATGGTACATCTTAGCAATTTCAGGATGAGTTTGAAAATCTTGTCTCGTAAGTTCTGGAAAATAGTTTTTCATCTCAACTTCCAATCTCGACGCATAACTCTCTCTTGGTATCTTCCTGATTCAACATGCCTCAATACTCTTAGTATCTCCTTATCACCATTATTGCGCTCTGTAAGTCCTTGACTCTATGATCTCTATTCCGGCATTGGACATATAAATCTCTTCTTAATTCCCTTTTTGTTTACCAAACTTTGACATCTTTGACGGCTCCTTATTATCTCGTTACGCGTTCCGTACCTCATCGATTCCACGTTGTAACCTAGCAATGGATTTAGACCAACACTTCCAACACTCTCATTCTTCCAACTTATAACTTTAACTCATCTAACATTTTTTCTTTTGGAATTAACATCCAAGAATCTTTTAGAAATTTCTTGCTTAGGGCGTCTATCACAACCTCACGACGTTGCATCTACATACATCTTAAGTTTTTCAATAATACATCGTAGTCATTCCCTAAACGGTTCGTTAGGCTCAAGTGATACGAGCATTGGCATGAAGGTCAATCTTCTTTCTATGGCTCAAAGGCTTTCATCGGATCCTGGTAATTCATTCCCATGGTGTACCTCATTGCATCTATTTAGTCACGAGCGATATGATTGGTGAGGATTAAGGCTCTAAATTCCCTAGTAATGTCACAGGTTCGTTTTGCGTTCAAAGGTCTTGCTCTAAGAAATCAACGTCTCTTTGGTTACGGCTGGGATTCATACGCAATACTAATATAGGCTCGAGTTGATTTTCAAAGAAATATTAAGCTTGAAAGACGAATGAATAGTGTGAACAATATTCGTGAGAAAATAGAAAGAGTTTTATATACGGTCAATCAGAGTTGTATCAAAATAATAGAATGCACAAGAAGAAGAATTTAGGTACATCTCAAGAAAGAAAACCGGACCAAAAACATTTGATAGTATGGATTAGTGTGATGTCTCACTTCCTCTATGCAAATAAAATTTTAGGTATCAGTTTTAGTTTACCTTTTCCTTCTTGTGACCCACCATCATCTTGGGCCCTCTTACGTGAATAGACTATTGTTCCATTCTCCTGATTCACTTATCTCTAAGAGTCTTGATTATTCATCCAATGCCAACTAAAAACTTCACTAAATTCTACAGGCTTTGATGACAATACCCTATTCGGAACGATTTAGTTTGGTTTTAAGTTTTAACCTAGGTCTTTCTTCTCTATCTTATACTATGAGTAATCATGGTATCCTAGAATAATTCATTGCTTCTCAAATCCAATCATTGCATATACCTTAACCTGGTGATTGTGATCTATCTGCATCATGAGTTTCCACCACGTGGATTAGGACAGTCCTTAACTAGATGCCTGGGTAATCCGCACCGGTAACACAAACCTTGCTTGTTTTTATGCTGTCTATTGGGTCGGTAGTTCTCAGTCCTCCTGAATTCTTGACTCCTTGGTGCCAAATTCTGATGGTGATCTCTTCGGTGGGACTCTCGGTTATCATTCTTTGCCACAGCTGCGTTCTTCACACATTCTTCAGTTATCCGACTCTTGTTCACAAGTTCAGAAGACACCCGGATCTCCATAGGTGCTACAAAGCTCTGAATGTCGCTCAGAATGCCTCTTTCAAACTTAATGCATTTCCACTCAGCAAAGTCCTCAGGAGCTCCCTGACAAATCCATGAGAAACGACACAGTTCCTCAAACCTGCTAGTGTACTCAGTGATGGTCATCTGACCTTGTTTCAGCTGAAGCAGTTCAAGTTCCTTAGCATTTCTGGCTGAACTGGAAAAGTATTTCTTATAGAATTCTTCTCGGAATAACTCCCAAGAGATCACAACCCCATCAGGCTGCAGAATGCGCCTCACGCCCTGCCACCAATGCTGAGCTTCACCTTGCAGCAGGTAGGTCCCAAACCCAACCCACTGTTCTTCAGGAACCTGCTGAGCCTGTAATGCTCCCTTAATGGCTTGTACCCAGTTATCCGCATCAGTAGGGTTCAAGGTTCCTCTAAAGGTCAGAGGATGAACCTTTAGGAAGGAGGAAAGCGTCATAGGACCATTATCGCCGTTGTTGTCATTGTTACCATTATTTATCTGATTTCCCAGGGCTTCGGCGGTTGCTTGCATCGCCGCGGCCATATTCCCTACTAGAGCAACCATGAAGTCTACAGGATTAGGAATATTCCCTGTCGCTTCAGGCATAGCATTGCCTAGTCTACCTCTACCTCGCCAGCGTCCGTGTCCGCGTCTGTGAGTCAACATCTGGTTCCTATACACACCAACCAAGTGATATCAAGTTGATCAGTCTCAGTATCGCAAGTCTAGTGCTTTAAATTCCAAATGCATACTCATGGATGTTTGTGCCACATATATCAATTAGATTTCCTAATAGCACAAAGACACATACACAAAGAATGCACAGAAGCATAATCAGTTTGTCCTCAGGCTCTATAGAAACGAATTACTCTGATACCATAATGTAACACCCTACCATACTTAATCTTATGCTTAAGTCATAAGACTGAGATAGTAAGATATAACGACCTCTAAGA
>NC_029777.3:102426322-102428827 GCF_000817695.3 Arachis duranensis | reverse complement strand
TATCTCCAAAATTCACCAAAATACCAAAATAAACTCATATCTCTCCCTAAACCTCTAAGAGGAGCAGCATACATCAGTTACTTGGAGAATAAGCTAAATACATATATACATATATACATATATACAAATAGAAAACCAAAATACACCCAAGGACTACTTCGCTTCCCAGGATACAGACGCCTAGCGAGGAGCCTCGCGACCTGCATCTGAAAAACAACAATACAATATGGAATGAGAACCGGAGATTCTCAGCATGGTAAAAGTGCCACGCGTATAATAAATAAGGTCCTGAGAATGCCATAGGCAATCTTAGAACTTCATTATTCAATTATCCAACTTAATTACTAAACAAAAACTATAAACATGGGTAGATATTCTAAATCTACCTAACTTACTCAATTTCAATCCACACCTATCACAAAACCATTTCTCCATTTCCTCCATCCCTCCATCATCCATAATGCAACAGGAACAAACAACCAAACAAGTTCAAGCACAAGTAATGAACAGATAATACAAGTAGCAGGTGATATATATCAATTAGGCATTCCCAATTAAGGCATAGCAAACAAAGCACACATATGCATATCATGAATGTCTATCCTACTGGTCGTGAGCTCACGTGTCGGTTATTTTTCCAGAACCCGACACATCTGGTAGCTAACTCAGACATTGGTCTCTAGGTTGTGCATCTCCAGGAGGATCATAAACGAAGGAGAGTGCCTTTCCACCTTCTCCTGGAGTATATACGAAGGAGAGTGCCTTTCCACATCGAAGGAATGTGCCTTTCCACCTTGCAACTAGAGAAGAATGTGGGGGAAACAATACGAAAGAGAGTGCCTTTCCACCTTCCCCACATCGACCATTTCGGTCACACACAGTCATTCCCATATCTTATCATTTATCATCATCATTTTCTTACATTCGTTCTTTATAGCCATAACAACATGTATTCATTTAGCTTTCACATCATTCTCTTATAATTCATCACGTTTACCCTTTCCGGGTCCCGACCAAACCATTCATCAAAATCTTCTCAACCTCTTTAATATCGAATAATCTTAAAATCAACCCAACTCTAACATTAAATCAATCACATCACACGAAGATTAAACTTTAACTTCTCGAACTCATGACTATCACTAAGACATCCTCGATACTCTATTTCTTTTCTATTTTTAATATAACAAATAAACTTGGAATAAGCTTTCTAACAAACAAAAGATCATAATTTTCTAATTTCTCTAGCCTCAGGAATAAAGAAAAAACTGTGACTGCTCTGCAGTGCATAAAACCAGAAAAATAGCAGCAGTATGTGATATTCAAAATTCAACATAAAATCCAAGTTAAATCTAATGACTTTAAAAATTAATGCAGTTAAACTTTACTCATCCAGGTTTCTTTCTCAATTGGTTCTGAGTTAATACCATTTTTAATGAAGAAGTTATATTACCTGGAAGTTAAGTAAAAATGAGTCAAAATCTGTTTTAGAAACCAAGAAGCTTAGTACCTTTCAATTTGAATAACTTTTATTACAAACTCCAATTAAGCTAAATTTTGGTTTAGGAACTCCTAGCTCATACAGGAACAATTGTGTCTTAGATTCAACCCAATTGCTATTCAATTCTAAGAGTTACAAGCATTGGAAGTTGGTGCATAACTTGTTGAAATCTGTTTCTTTTTAGCTTTGACCACCAATATTCAAAAATTCACAACTCCCAATCCTCAACTCTTAAAATTCTGAAGTTTTAGAGAAATAAATCAAGAAAATCAAATTTTATAACAAAATTGGTTTTACTCCAAAACTCAACTCGTAGAAGTCGCAGCAAGACAAACAATTTGCTGCCCTGTTTGACCTTTTCTGCTGTTGGACAGATTTAACAACCTGATGAGCGGATAATTTATATGCTTTTTGGCATTGTTTTTAGTATATTTTTAGTATATTTTAGTTAGTTTTTATTACATTTTTATTAGTTTTTAGTTAAAATTCACTTTTCTGGGCTTTACTATGAGTTTATGTGTTTTTCGGTGATTTCAGGTATTTTCTGGTTGAAATTGAGGGACCTGAGCAAAAATCTGATTTAGAGGCTGAAAAGGACTGCAGATGCTGTTGGATTCTGACCTCCCTGCACTCGAAGTGAATTTTCTGGAGCTACAGAAGCCCAATTGGTGCGCTCTCAATTACGTTGGAAAGTAGACATCCTGGGCTTTCCAGCAATATATAATAGTCCATACTTTGCCCGAGATTTGATGGTCCAAACCGGCGTTGCAAATCAGCTTCAGAAATCTCGGCGTTAAACGCCGGAACTGGCACAAAAATTGGAGTTAAACGCCCAAACTGGCATAAAAGCTGGCGTTTAACTCCAGAAAAAGTCTCTACAAATGGAAGCTTCAATGCTCAGCCCAAGCACACACCAAGTGGACCCCAGAAGTGGATTTTTACGTCATTTACTCATTTCTGTATACCCTAGGTTACTAGTTCACTATTAATAGGACCTTTTTGAT
>NC_029777.3:102425503-102426103 GCF_000817695.3 Arachis duranensis | reverse complement strand
GGTATAAGCTAGAATTGATGGCGGCATTCAAGAGAATCCGGAAGGTCTAAACCTTGTCTATGGTATTCTAAGTAGGATTCAGGGATTGAATGACTGTGACGAGCTTCAAACTCCTGAAGGCTGGGCGTTAGTGACAGACGCAAAAGAATCACTGGATTCTATTTCAACCTGATTGAGAACCGACAGATGATTAGCCGTGCTGTGACAGAGCGCGTTGAACATTTTTACTGAGAGGATGGGAGGTAGCCATTGACAATGGTGAAACCCTACATACAGCTTGCCATAGAAGGAGTCTTGCGTACTTGAAGAAGAAGACAGTAGGAAAGCAGAGATTCAGAAGATAGAGCATCTCCAAAACCTCAACTTGTTCTCCATTACTGCAAAACAAGTACTTATTTCATGTTCTTTTACTTTTTACAATCAATCCTGATAATTATTGATATCCTGACTAAGAGTTATAAGATAACCATAGCTTGCTTCAAGCCGACAATCTCCGTAGGATCGACCCTTACTCACGTAAGGTATTACTTGGACGACCCAGTGCACTTGCTGGTTAGTTGTACGGAATTGCAAAAGTGTGATTGCAATTTCGTGCACCAC
>NC_029777.3:102420938-102424064 GCF_000817695.3 Arachis duranensis | reverse complement strand
GGGGGAAAAGTTGGCGTTAAACGCCCATTCTTCACCCAATCCTGGCGTTCAAACGCCAATGGGGAATCAGACACCTGAGAGTGCTGGTAGTAACCCCTTTAAAAAGGCTTCTCCAACCACCTCTATAAGGAATAAACCTGCAACAACTAAGATTGAAGAATATAAAGCCAAGATGCCTTATCCTCAGAAACTCCGCTAAGCGGAACAGGATAAGCAATTTGCCCGCTTTGCAGACTATCTAAGGACTCTTGAAATAAAAATTCCGTTTGCAGAGGCACTTGAGCAAATACCTTCTTATGCTAAGTTCATGAAAGAGATCTTAAGTCATAAGAAGGATTGGAGAGAAACTGAAAAAGTGTTTCTCACTGAAGAATGTAGTGCAGCCATTCTGAAAAGCTTACCAGAAAAGCTTCAAGATCCAGGAAGCTTTATGATACCATGCACATTAGAAGGTGCTTGCACCAAGACAGCCCTGTGTGACCTTGGAACAAGTATCAATCTAATACCTGCATCCACTATCAGAAAGCTTGGGTTGACTGAAGAAGTCAAACCAACCCGGATATGCCTCCAACTTGCTGATGGCTCCATTAAATACCCATCAGGCATAATTGAGGACATGATTGTCAAGGTTGGGCCATTCGCCTTTCCAACTGACTTTGTAGTGCTGGAAATGGAGGAGCACAAGAGTGCAACTCTCATTCTAGGAAGACCTTTCCTAGCAACTGGACGAACTCTTATTGATGTACAAAAAGGGGAAGTAACCCTGAGAATCAATGAGGATGAGTTCAAGTTGAATGCTGTAAAAGCTATGCAGCATCCAGACACACCAGATGACTGCATGAGCGCTGACATTATTGACTCTTTGGTGGAAGAGATCAATATGACTGAAAGTCTAGAATCAGAGCTAGAGGACATCTTCAAGGATGTTCAGCCTGATCAGGAAGAACCAGAGGAAACAAAAGAATTTTTGAAAATTCCTCAGGAAGAGGATAAGCCTCCCAAACTTGAGCTCAAACCACTACCACCATCCCTGAAGTATGCATTTCTGGGAGAGGGTGACACTTTTTCAGTGATCATAAGCTCTGCTTTAAATCCACAGGAAGAGGAAGCACTGATTGAAGTGCTAAGGACACACAAGACAGTTCTTGGGTGGTCCATAAGTGATCTTAAGGGCATTAGTCCAGCAAGATGCATGCACAAGATCCTATTGGAGAATAATGCCAAACCAGTGGTTCAACCACAAAGGCGGCTAAATCCGACCATAAAGGAGGTGGTACAGAAAGAGGTCACTAAATTACTAGGGGCTGGGATTATTTATCCTATTTCTGATAGCCCCTGGGTGAGCCCTGTCCAAGTTGTCCCCAAGAAGGGAGGCATGACAATGGTTCATAATGAAAAGAATAAACTGGTTCATAACAGGGTGGCTTATGTGTATTGACTATAGAAGGCTCAATACAGCCACCAGAAAGGATCATTTTCCTTTACCATTCATAGACCAAATGCTAGAAAGACTAGCTGGTCATGATTATTACTGCTTTTTGGATGGCTATTCAGGTTACAACCAAATTACAGTAGATCCTCAGGACCAAGAGAAAACAGCATTCACTTGCCCTTCTGGCGTGTTTCCCTATAGGAGAATGCCTTTTGGTCTGTATAATGCTCCTGCAACTTTTCAGAGATGCATGCTATCCATCTTCTCTGATATGGTGGAGAAATTCCTAGAAGTCTTCATGGATGACTTCTCAGTATATGGAGACTCATTCAGCTCCTGTCTTAACCACCTAGCACTTGTCCTGAAAAGGTGCCAAGAGACTAACCTGGTTTTAAGTTGGGAGAAATGTCACTTTATGGTGACTGAAGGAATTGTCCTTGGGCACAAAATTTCAAGCAAGGAAATAGAGGTGGATAAGGCAAAGGTAGAGGTAATTGAAAAATTACCACCACCTGCCAATGTTAAGGCAATCAGAAGCTTTCTGGGGCATGCAGGATTCTACAGAAGGTTTATAAAAGATTTTTCGAAAATTGCAAAACCTCTGAGCAACCTGTTAGCTGCTGACACACCGTTTGTGTTTGACACACAGTGTCTGCAGGCATTTGAGACCCTGAAAGCCAAGCTGGTCACAGCACCAGTCATCTCTGCACCAGACTGGACATTGCCATTCGAACTAATGTGTGATGCTAGTGACCATGCCATTGGTGCAGTGTTGGGACAGAGGCATAACAAGCTTCTACACATCATTTATTATGCCAGCCGTGTTCTAAATGATGCACAGAAAAATTACACAACCACAGAAAAAGAGTTACTTGTAGTGGTCTATGCCATTGACAAGTTTAGATCCTATCTAGTAGGATCAAAGGTGATTGTGTACACTGACCATGCTGCTCTTAAGTACTTACTCACAAAGCATGATTCAAAACTCAGGCTCATAAGATGGGTGTTGCTTCTGCAAGAGTTTGATATAGAAATAAGAGACAGAAAAGGGACAGAGAACCAAGTAGCTGATCATCTGTCCCGAATAGAACCAGTAGCTGGGGCGTCCCTCCCTTCTACTGAGATCTCTGAGACCTTCCCAGATGAGCAACTTTTTGCCATTCAGGAAGCTCCATGGTTTGCAGATATTGCAAATTACAAAGTTGTGAGGTTCATACCCCAGGAGTACAACAGGGTGCAAAGAAAAAAAATTAATTTCAGATGCCAAGTACTACCTATGGGATGAGCCATATCTCTTTAAGAGATGTGCAGACGGAATGATCCGCAGATGTGTACCCAGAGAGGAAGCACAAAGGATCCTATGGCACTGCCATGGATCACAGTATGGGGGACATTTCGGGAGTGAGCGAACAGCCACTAAGGTCCTCCAATGTGGCTTCTACTGGCCTACTATCTATAGAGATGCCCGAGAGTTTGTGCGTAACTGTGACAGTTGCCAAAGAGCTGGTAACTTGCCTTATGGATACGCCATACCTCAACAAGGGATCTTAGAGATTGAATTGTTTGATGTATGGGGTATTGACTTCATGGGTCCGTTCCCACCATCATACTCAAACACTTATATTCTGGTGGCAGTGGACTATATATCTAAATAGGTAGAAGCAATTGCTACACCCACTAATGATACTAAGACC
>NC_029777.3:102417081-102420660 GCF_000817695.3 Arachis duranensis | reverse complement strand
CTCCAGCTAAATGAGCTAGATGAATTTAGACTCAGTGCCGTTGAAAATGCAAAAATTTATAAGGAAAATGCAAAGAAGTGGCATGACAAGAAGTTGTCATCCAGAGTTTTGAGCCAGGACAAAAAGTTCTGCTCTTCAACTCTAGGCTCAGACTGTTCCCAGGAAAACTTAAATCCCGGTGGAGGGGTTCGTATGTGATTACAGGAGTGTCACCATATGGATATGTTGAGCTTCAGGATACTGATTCTGACAAAAAGTTCATTGTTAATGGACAGAGGATCAAGCATTATCTTGAAAGCAATTTTGAGCAAGAATGCTCAAAACTGAGGCTTGAATGATTCTCAGTGAAGGTCCAGCTAAAGACAATAAAGAAGCGCTTGCAGGGAGGCAACTCAGTCATTAGCAGGTTATCTGTTTTGTTTAATCAAAGTTTGATACATATTCTCAAAGGGCAATTATCAAAATTGAAGGAATTCACAGAGTTACAAAAGGATTCAGTGCAAAAAGCAGAGAAAAGGAGCTTGCTGGCGAAAAAACGCCAGTAAGGGGTACTTTGGGCGTTAAACGCCAGAATGGGCACCATTCTAGGCGTTTAACGCCAGTAAAGGTGCCATTTTGGGAGTTAAATGCCAGAATGGGCACCATTCTGGGCGTTTAACGCCAGGTGTGCAGCATCCTGGGCGTTTAGCAAAACGCCCATTGATGAAGGGGTTTCTGGCGTTAAATGCCCAAATTGGCCAACATTTGGGCGTTAATCACCAGAATGGATACCATTCTGGGCGTTTAACGCCAGAAAGGTGGGAGACAGAGATTTTGCTTTCCACTTCAAATTTTTTCAAACTTTCCTGTTTTGATCCATAATTTTCTACAAAAATACATTTCAAACTTTCATCATTCACCTTCAAATTTTCAAAATTAAAATCATTCTTCAAATCCTTTCCAAATCTTCTTCAAAAAAAAACTCAAATATCTCTCAATTTCTTTCCATATCTTCTCAAATCTCCTTCAAAATTTTCGAACTCTCTCTCCCTTCCTTATAAATATATGTTCGGCCACACCCCCCTTCCCCACCATTCGAATTTGCTCTCCTCCTCTCTCTCCTCTTTCCTTTCTTTTGCTTGAGGACAAGCAAACGTCTAAGTTTGGTGTGTTTTTCCGTGATCACTAAGTTAAGGCTCATCAAGATCATGGCCCCCAAAGAAAAACAAACCAATTCAAGAGGCAAGAAAGAGAATGCTCCAAAAGACCTTTGGAGTCAAGAGAAGTTCTTAACCAAAGAACATGCAGACCATTACCACAAAATAATGGGTCTAAGGTCAGTGATCCCGGAAGTTAAATTTGATCTGAAAGAAGATGAATATCCGGAGATTCAAGAGCAAATTCGAAACAGAGGATGGGAAGTTCTAACCAACCCTGAGACAAAGGTTGGGAGAAATATGGTTCAGGAATTCTACTCAAATCTGTGGCTGACAGATAAGCAGAGAATGACTGGAACCACTTTTCATACCTACAGAACCATGGTCAGAATTGCAAGAGGCTGGTTGGACTTCATAGGGCGTTCTATCTTGCCCACTAGTAACCGTTCTGAGGTTACTATCAAGAGAGTAGTGATGATTCATTGTATTATGCTGGGAAAAGAAGTGGAGATTCATCATCTGATTGCTTGTGAGATTTACACAATTGCAAACAAGAACTCCACTGAAGCCAAACTGGCTTACCCAAGCTTAATCTCTTTGCTATGTAAAGATGCTGGGGTGAGGATGGGAGTAGATGAATTCATCCCAATTGAGCACTCAATCATCAAGAGGTCAATGGAAGGACAAATGCAAGATAACTCTATCAAAAGGACGGCGCAGGAATTCCTCCCTGAACTTTCTGAAATTGACTACTGGGCCCGCCTAGAAGCATCTGTTGCCAAGCTGCAAGAAGCTATGGAACAAATTAAGGAAGAACAGCAGAATCAAAACTGCATGCTCTGCAAATTGCTAAAGGAACAAGAGAAGCAGGGGCATGAGCTACAAGAGTTGAAGTGCCAAAAGCTCTCCCTTGAAGGGTCAAATACCCCACAAGTTGAGAGAGCATCCACTTCTCAAAATCAAAGTTGTTGAGTCCTAACTCTGTGATAACCTCTATCATTAGGAGTCTATTTAAATTTTTGTTTTCTATTACTATTAGTCTTATCTTATATCTATTTTTGAGTCTTGTTCTTAATTCATGATTAATAAAATTTAAGGTTCATGTCTTAAAGCTATAAATGTCCTATTTTTCAAAAATTTTGCTTTATGTTTTATTTATGTTTGTGTCTGATGATCATTAGTGTCTTAGTGTCTATGCCTTAAAGTTATGAATGTCCTATGAATCCATCACCTTTCTTAAATGAAAAATGTTCTTAATTGAAAAAGAAAAGAATTGCATGAATTTTGAATTTTATAACAGATTAATTATTTTGATGTGGTGGCAATACTTTTGACTTCTGAATGTATGCTTGAACAGTGCATATGTCTTTTGAATTTGTTGTTTTAAGAATGTTAAAATTGTTGGCTCTTGAAAGAATGATGGAAAAGGAGAAATGTTATTGAGGATCTAAAAAATCATCAAAATGATTCTTGAGGCAAGAAAAAGCAGTGAATACAAAAAAAATATATAAAGTTGTGATCCCAAGCAAAAGAGTGTGCTTAAGAACCTTGGACACCTCTGATTGGGGACTCTAGCAAAGCTAAGTCACAATCTGAAAAGGTTCAGCCAGTCATGTGTCTGTGGCATGTATGTATCCGGTGGTAATACTGGAAGACAGAGTGCTTTGGGCCACAGCCAAGACTCATAAAGTAGCTATGTTCAAGAATCATCATACTTAACTAGGAGAATCAATAACACTATCTGAGTTCTGAGTTTCTATAGATGCCAATCATTCTAAACTTCAAAGGATAAAGTGTGATGCCAAAACTGTTCAGAAGCAAAAAGCTACTAGTCCCGCTCATCTAATTGGAGCCAAGTTTCTTTGATGTTTTGGAGTCTATAGTATATTCTCTTCTTTTTATTCTATTTTGATTTTCAGTTTCTTAGGGACAAGCAACAATTTAAGTTTGGTGTTGTGATGAGCGGATAATTTATACGCTTTTTGGCATTGTTTTTAGTATATTTTTAGTATATTTTAGTTACTTTTTATTACATTTTTATTAGTTTTTAGTTAAAATTCACTTTTCTGGGCTTTACTATGAGTTTGTGTGTTTTTCTGTGATTTCAGGTATTTTCTGGCTGAAATTGAGGGACCTGAGCAAAAATCTGATTTAGATGCTGAAAAGGACTGCAGATGCTGTTGGATTCTGACCTCCCTGCACTCGAAGTGGATTTTCTGGAGCTACAGAAGCCCAATTGGCGCGCTCTCAATTGCGTTGGAAAATAGACATTCTGGGCTTTCCATCAATGAATAATAGTCCATACTTTGCCTGAGATTTGATGGCCCAAACTGGCGTTGCAAATCAGCTTCAGAAATCCCGGCGTTAAACGCCGGAACTAGCACAAAAATTGGAGTTAAACGCCCAAACTGGCATAAAAGCTGGTGTTTAACTCCAGAAAAAG
>NC_029777.3:102407200-102416876 GCF_000817695.3 Arachis duranensis | reverse complement strand
CTCTCAGTTTCTCAGTTTCTCTTGACTTCACCCTCAGTTTCTCTTCGCTTCCTGTTTCCCCCAAAAAACACCCTAGCCTCCTCCACCGCCGCCGCCTTCCGTCGCGCCCAAAAGCTTCGTCTCGCCCAAAAGCTTCGTCTGTTCGTCGTGCTCCAGCCCCTCTCCTCTCTCCTCGTTCCCCTGTTCCTCGTCCGTTCTTCTCGGCTCTCGCTGCTCAGTCGTGCTTTGCCCGCCGTCTCTCGTGGAGCTCGTCACCGTCGTTCGCCGTGCTCGTCGCCGTCGTCCGCCGTGCTCGTCCCCGAAGGTAATGGCTTCTTGTCCGTCGCCTTCGTCGAAGCTTCTTCGTTATTTTTTCATTTTTTTCAGAAATCATATTGAAATCCTGATTCCTGAATGATTAGCTTTAGATCTGCACACTACTGTAGTTCTTCGTTTTTTTTTTTATTTTTTGTTCAGAAATCGTATTAACAATCCTCAATGCTCACTGCTCACTGGTCAATGGTCACTCCTCATTCCTCAATGTTCAGAAATCATGTTAATGTTATGTTCTTCGTTTTTGGTTCCTTAATTTTCTTCTCTAATTTTACTATTTATTTATGTTGAAAAATTGGTTCAATGAGACTATCATCTATTCTGGAGATTTTCCTAATGCAGTCATGCAGATCATTTCAGAGAAGTTTTAAGTAATTACAACATTGATAAATTTGAAAAACTGAAGTCTAGAATGATTCAAGCTATAGATGATATGCTTGGATATGAAATTCCATAGCTTTTAAAGAAATTCAGAAATCCTTATGATTAATTATTTTCTTTTCTTTAAAAGTTTTGAATTTAGATAAACAAGTACATTATCTGTGGACGTGAAAGAGTCTGTTTAGGCTTTCATCTTCAAAAATCCCTAATGTTTGGGATTTATTAATTGCCATTGTCATATATGCTTTTTCTTGAGTGTGAGATTCTAATGTTGTAACTTTAAATTCTTTATAAAAATTTGATTGGTTTCATTTTCATTCTCTAGTGCCAATATTTGCCTATTTGGTTTCAGTACATAGTAGAAGTTTGTAGAAAAGGGAGTTCTTATTTTAAAAAATTTCTAAAAACAATTCTATGATCTGTTTTGTTTGCTTTATGACTGGATGCTTGGATATGAAATTCCCGAGCTTTTAAAGAAATTCAGAAATCCTTATGATTAATTATTTTCTTTTCTTTAAAAGCTCTGAATTTAGATAAACAAGTACATTATTTGTGGACATGAAAGAGTCTGTTTAGGCTTTCATCTTCAAGAATTCCTAATGTTTGGGATTTATTAATTGCCATTGTCATATATGCTTTTTCTTGAGTGAGAGATTCTAATGTTTTAACTTTAAATTCTTTATAAAAATTTGATTGGTTTCATTTTCATTCTCTAGTGTCAATATTTGCCTATTTGGTTTCAGTACATAGTAGAAGTTTGTAGAAAAGGGAGTTCTTATTTTAAAAAATTTCTAAAAACAATTCTATGATCTGTTTTGGTTGCTTTATAACTGGATGAAAGGGCACCACCATATGAAGAGAGATTTTTATCATGTAGGCACTCACCCATAAAACATTGTAGTACTTTTAAGAGGGATAAGGGCGTCTGTAAATGGTGCTGATATGTAGCAGTAGCACTAAAATAGGGATGTTATCTAAGAAATCATCCAAACCTTCAGAAATATCTTTAAACTTCGTAAGTAGCAAAAGTTTTTTTTTTAATTATGAAAAATCACTTTTTTAATTTTTTTGAATTCTCTTTTATATTAATGTTGTAATTTTTTATTATGGAATTAAATTAATAGTGATCAAACATTAGCTTTTTTTTAATTTCAAGTTATTGATATTGTATAAATCTTATGACTATGTCAAGTGGTTTATGTGGTTTATTATGATTTTTAGTGTACTTCAATTTGTGTTTACTTATCTTAGTGGCTTAAACTTCCAATTCTCTACTCTTTTACTTATGCATTCTGATCTTTATGCATTCATTGGTTAGATTTATGTTAATTTTATACCCTCAGTAATTTTAATTTTATTAATATAGGTATTTTTCATGTAGGTTTGTTAAGATAATTTCATGGATAGTAATGCTAGAGAATTTCATGTAGGTTTGTTAAGATAATCAGTTTATTAATTGCTATCTCTTTTGATTTTTAGGTTTAAATCTTGATCTTCAAACCTTTAACGATGATGAAGATGTGGAAAGTGATCAAGAATAAGGATTGAAGACTTTTTAATATTTTAACGATGTAATTTCTTTATTTTGTATTTTAATTAAGTTATTTGACATTGTATGGACCTTTTTAAATTTCAAGTTATTTGATATTATATGAATCTTATGTTTGTATTTTAATTTAATTATAAATTTTAAGTTTGTATCTTAATTTATAAATAAATGTGTAAAAAATAAAATGTCATTTAATTTTTATAGGGGCGGGTAGGGGCGGGGCGGGTACCCGCAAGGGCGGGTTAGGGTTCAGCGTTTTACTACCCGCGGGTAGAAGCGGGGCGGGTTCTATGCGGGTTAGTGTACAGCAGGACGGGGTCGGGTAGAGCAAAAACCCGCCCCGTTGCCACCCCTACCATTGAGGACATCGAACGCATATATGCACGGAATTATATTATGATGCTGCTATCCACTCAGTTATTCGGTGACAAGAGTGGAAATCGGGTTTACATACGGTGATTGCCGTTTGTGGCGAGGTTTGACGAGATGGGCAGTTACAATTGGGGGTCGACAGCGTTGTCATAGCTATATTTATGTATGTGTCGGGTGGCTAACAGAAATGTGATGAACTTGGCAGCCCCCTTTAGCTACTGCAGTTTTGGATTTTCTAGCAGTTCCCTAATCTCAGGCCGCGGGAAAATGACCCTCTACATCACACCACTCCCTCTTGGTTGGTATATATAGGCAGTTTTGTGCAAGCATAAACCGCTGGACTCCTGTAGCGGTTTTTGGCCATTTGCAAAGTCAACGTAAACCGCGAGATCCCTGTAGTGGTTTACGTTCAGACAGATGATTAGTCGTGCTGTGACAGAGCGCGTTGAACATTTTCACTAAGAGGATGGGAGGTAGCCATTGACAACAGTGAAACCCTACATACAGCTTGCCATGGAAGGAGTCTTGTGTACTTGAAGAAGAAGACAGTAGAAAAGCAAAGATTCAGAAGATAGAGCATCTCCAAAACCTCAACCTGTTCTCCATTACTGCAAAACAAGTACTTATTTCATGTTCTTTTACTTTTTACAATCAATCCTGATAATTATTGATATCCTGACTAAGAGTTATAATATAACCATAGCTTGCTTCAAGCCGACAATCTCCGTGGGATCGACCCTTACTCACGTAAGGTATTACTTGGACGACCCAGTGCACTTGCTGGTTAGTTGTGTGGAATTGCAAAAGTGTGATTGCAATTTCATGCACCACAACCTAACTTTAAAAATTTGCCATAAATTGTATATTTAATAAAAAAAGTCCCAAATTTTTTAGTTTAGTTCCTTATATTCCCAAGTTTAGCCCAAACTTGGTCTCATACAATTCCGATCATTACATAATTAGTTACAGCATATGCAATACCATCACAACACAACTCTACATTCTTATTAACAAACACCAATCCTAATCCATCATAAATAAATATAAGAGCACACCATTAATAACTTCCACACCTCATAATTCCAATATATATCTACTAACAAATCTATTCCAACAACATTACAAGGCTAATCATTAAATACAACAAACAATTCAACTTATCCTATGGTTCTTCTAACCTAAGTTTTCACAACACCGTAAATATTAAACGTGCGAAACTTAAACCATACCTTGGCCGACACTTAATTCACCAAGGTAGCCTCTCAACACAAAATTACAGCCCCTCCAAGCTCAAGTAAAATAGCCACAAACTAAGCTTTGATCACCAACAAGCCTCCAAATATTCTCAATTAAATTCCAATGCATATATACCCACTTAATCTACACCTAATACATATACATATTCCAATTTCAATTTTCTCATAATAAATACAAGATTAAGCTAGGGTTAGGGTATCCTTACCATACCCATTTGTTTAATAGCTTGAACCCATAAGTTCCAGAAGCTAACATGAACCTAGAACACAAGAATTGAATAATTTTTAACTTAATTGTTCATGAATTTTTGAAATTAGGGAAAGCTGGCTGAGAAGAAAATAATGATTTACCTACCAAATTGTTCTATCAGTTTCGTAGAGCTCGTCGCGGTGAATGTGTAGTCGCAAACGGATCGTCAATCGGAGCTCCGGATCAAAACTTATTGAGAGGTGAAGTTTGAGTGAGGGTTAGGGAGCTCTCTTCCTCCCCCAACCTGTTTGGCGTGTTTGATTCAGAATGGGGAAGAAGAGCTTCTGTCTCCTTTCTAAGTATGGGTCCGGTTGGACCCACGGGTGGGTGATGATTAGATTTTTTACGGTATAGAATTTCACTATTGAAGTCTCGTTGCAAGTATAGTTTCTAAACCAATAAAAAATCCTTTCATACAAAAGATTGTTTGTCACAAGTAACAAACCCCTAAATTTATAAACCGAAGTATTCAAACCTCGGGTCGTTCTCCCTAGGAATTACAATAAAGTGTCTTGATATTGGTTATGAGTTATTTTTTTTGGGGTTTTGATAAGAAACATGAAAGATAAATGGCAAGAAAGTAAACTAATGGCTAAAAAGGTCTTGGCAAGGGTTGGTGGTCAAGGATCTCTATCCTAATCACTAACCACAATATGAGAATTGGCAAGGATTAATCTCATTAAATCATCCTCTAACTAGTAGTAAAGGAAAGTCAAATGAGCTATATCAATCCTAGTCCATAAGTCCTAACTCTCCACTAATTCAATTAGTGAGAACTAGAGTCAATGGCTCCCAATCATCAATCACTTGGACATTAGTAACTCAAGAGGTCCTAAGTTACCTTTCCAAGCCAAGAGTATAAAATCCTACTCTAAAATCCAACCAAGCATTTCATCAAACACTTGGAAGGCATAAAAGGAAAACATAGTAAATCAACAACAAGAACAAAATCTAACAACAATTATTGAAAGGAATTAACAACACAAATCAAAAGGAACACAATTATTATGATTTACCTTAAATTGAATTGAAAGAGAAAGGAAGGAACAAAAGTGGATCTACAACAAAGTATAAGAACAACATAAAGGAAATTACAACAAAAGAATAGAGGAAGATGAATGTAACAACAAGGAATTAAGAGGATAGAAGTAGAAGAAAGCAAAGATTAAAACCTAGATCTAAGAACTAATCCTAATCCTAATCCTAGAGAGAAGTGAGAGCTTCTCTCTCTAGAAACTACTTCTAAACTAATCCTAAACTAATGGTAACTAACATCTAAAGTATGTGAAGTATGTTGATTTTCCCTTCAATTCTTGGCTTAAATAGCATCAGAAATGAGTTGGATTGGGCCCACAAGACTTTAGAATTCGCTGGCCACGTTTTGCTTTAAGTGAACCAGGTGGCAGCAACGACGCGTGCGCGTACTATGCGCGTGCGCGCCACCATACGTGTAGCAACTATAGCAAATCTTATATCGTTTCGAAGCCCCGGATGTTAGCTTTCTAACCCAACTGGAACCGCATCATTTAGACCTCTGTAGCTCAAGTTATAATCGTTTAAATGCGAAGAGGTCGGCTTGACAGCTTTCCGGTTCTTTCATTTCTTCATGAGTTCTCCAACTTTTCATGCTTCTTTCTTTATTCCCTTGATCTAATCTTTGCCTCCTAAACCTTAAATCACTTAACAAACATATCAAGGCATCTAATGGAATCAAGAAGAATTAGATTTAGCTATTTTGAGACCTAAAAAGCATGTTTTCACTCTTAAGCACAATTAAAGGAGAAGTTATAAAACCATGCTATTTCAATGGATAAATGTGGGTAAAAGGTTATAAAATTCCCTAAAATCAATACAGGATAAACCCTACAAATGGGGTTTATCAGTGGGTTCCGGTTCATTCTTTCCGGTCTAAATTTGGGCCAAATTTTCGAAATTGGTATCAAAATTCTCGTTTCGACGAGCTCTATCCTATTTTGATATTAGTTTTGCATTTTTAACTTTTCTAATTAAAATACAATTTATTAACTAATTATTTACCGTGTTTAACGGGGTTTACATATGAGAGAAAATCATATAGGATATATGGTATATATAGTTAAATAATCATGATATTTATATACTAAATATCAGTGTTACATATAAAAAATAATATATATCATAATATAAAATTTACATTGCAAATGAATTAAATATCACATATATTTGTAATTAATTTAATTTGGTAGTTGATTATTTGTATATACATAATATTTCTATAGTTAAAATTGTTACGAAACAACTTTTGTCAAAAGTTAAAGTTTAAATTAATAAGAGGAGATACATGAATGATATTATATCTATCATGCCTTTTCAAACAATAACTTTTTTGAGATTGCGTCAATTGTTCTTAGATTTTCATGGACATTTGTATATATTTTATTTTTCTTTTTTTTATTAAATAAAAGAGTGATTACTATTATAAAATTAATAATTATAGAATTTTTAAACACTTTTTTTCATTTTTTATTCGTCTTTTAGTTATTAACTTTATTTATTTTATTTTACAATTTCGTATATATGCTCAAATTACGTGACTTATTTTTTAAAATAAAGATGATTCTATTGACAAAAATTATTTTGAACAATTTTATTAAAGTTAAAAATTTTAAAAAAATAGTAAAAAAATTATATTAAAATTTGACTATTTTTTATTTGTATTTGATTTTTTAATTATTATTTTTTTGTTAATTTTAATGAATTTTATTTAAAAAAAAAAGAGTCAAGCGAACAAGCCCGCCAATCCGCCATAAAGCGGGGCGGCTAGCATTTTGAACCCATTTTAATTGGCGGGTTGGGGTAGATCGGCCCGCTTTGCCACCCTTATTGTAAATGGACCTTTAATATGACATAAAACAGTGACAACATATAATAACTTTCATCAAATTAAATGTAAAAGGCCCTGGTCCGCAGTCAAAATTGCGCTTGACCATCAATAATGGCAGATAATGATAATAATCATAATAATAGATAAAAAGATTAAATTATTGATAAGGAGGAGGTGGAAAAGAAAATTTTTTAGGGGTAAAATTAAAATCATCCTGATTTTTGGACGCACCTATAAAAATATCTATCACTTTCATTAATAAAAAAAATATTCTAAAATATTTTAAACAATCATGATATTTACACACTAAATATCAGTTATTTATATAAAATAATATATATTAGAACATTAAATTTACATTGTAAATGAATTAAATATTACCTATATTTATATATAAATATATAATTAATTTAATTTGGTAGTTAATTATTTACCTATACATGTTATCTTTTATAGTTAAAATTGTTACGAAACAAGTTTTTTCACAAGTTAAAGTTTAAGTTAATAAGAAGAAATATAAGAATGATTTTATACTTAACATGCCTTCTCACACAATAACTTTTTTTTTGAGATTGCGTGAATTGTTCTTAGATTTTCGTGGATTTTAGTATAGATTTTGTTTCTCTTATTTTATTTGTATTATATTAAAATATTTTCTTTTAGGATTAACAATAGTTAAATTGTAGATTTTTTGTTATAAAAATCCTGATACCATATTAAAAAATTATTTTTTACAAAAGTTTAAACACATAAAAAATCATATAAATAGTTATATTTAACAAAAATATAAAAATACAATTATATTCTTTTGCGTTTTATCGTAAAATTAGATAAGTACGTGAGCACTTAAAGTTCAGTAGGAAAGAATTAAAGGATTCGACGACCTTTTTAATTCATAAAGATATGACTCCCACTTTTAAATTTGCAATAGGGATGAGAGTGGTGTAGTGTAGGTTAATGGGGAGGATGGTATTTTGCGTCGTTGTGATGTCAGGAACAAACAAATAGGACCATCTGATTTAATGGGTCAGATTTGCGTTAATCGAACCGCTCAATTTGCGTTCCTCATCCACGTGTCGCGCATGCAGCTCCCAAACTCTAGCTGTAATCTCTCTCTCTCTCTCTCTCTCTCTCTCTCTCTCTCTCTCTTTCTCTCACTCATATACAATCTCCATTCAAACAACCAGAAACCCTATATACTCTCCTCTCTTCTGTTCTTCAAATTCAATTTCTTCAATTCAAGCTAAGTGTTCATCTAACAGCAAGCCAAAAATAAAATTAATAGTGTCTAGAAGACCTAAAATAAAAGAGGTTGATCGTCTTGAATTTCACATTGTTAATTATCTCAGTCATCCTAATTATGTACGTTATTATCATTAATTTTTTTATTTTGTAAAAATAGTAGTGACAATATTAGAGATTCAATGATAGTTAATATTATTAACAATGTGATATGTGAAATTGTTATAAATATATTCCTTTCTTTAGTTAATAAATTTTACTGAGGTAGAAAATATATTTTTAGTGCATATATAGTGCATCGACCTTAAAAACATTTAAACATAATTTATTTATTTTTTTCAATCAGAAAAAGAAAGAGAGAAGACGAAAAAGAAGGATAAAGTTGACTATGTTGACTATTGAGATTAGAGAGGATAATAAGTGGTAGTACTTGGAGTGATATAGAAAGAGTAGAAGGTAAATATTGTCATATTGGTAGCTTCTGAGAAAAAATCATATAGGATATATAGTATGTATAGTTAAACAATCATGATATTTATATACTAAATATCAGTTATTTATATAAAATAATATATATTAGAATATAACATTTATATTGTAAATGAATTAAATATCACGTTTACTTATACATAAATATATATATAATTAATTCAATTTGGTAGTTGATTATTTGTATATACATGATATCTTTTATAGTTAACAGATTAAATTACACAGTTGGTCCCTACACTTTCAGTAAAATTATAAATTTGTCCTTACACTTTAAAAGTTTGTAATTGAATCCTTAAAGAGAATTAAAATTTATAATTTAGTCCCCGCCAGTCAAAAAGTATTGATTTAACATAATATTCTCAAAATATACTGAGAATATTCTATTAAAATAGAGAATATGTTGAGAATATTCTATTAAATCAAATATTTTTTGAACGACGGGAACTAAATTGCACATTTTAATTATCTTTAGGGACCCAATTACAAACTTTTAAATTGTAAGAATCAATTCGCAATTTTAGTGAAAATGTAGAGACCAACTACATAATTTAATCTAGTTAAAATTGTTACGAAACAACTTTTTTCAAAAGTTAAAATTTAAGTTAATAAAAAGAGATACATAAATGATTTTATATCTAACACGACTTCTCACGCAATAAATAACTTTTTTTTATAAAGCGTGAATTATTCTTAGATCTTCGTGGACTTTTGTATAGATTTTATTTCTCTTTTTTTATTTGTCTTATATTAAAATATTTTATATTAGGGTTAACAATAGTTAAATTGTAGACATTTTAGTTATAGAAATCCTGATACCATATTATAAAATTATTTTTTATGAAAATTTAAACTCATAAAAAAATTATATAAATAGTTATATCTAAAAAAATATTAAAATACAATTATATTATTTGTACATAAAAAATATCAAATCAACTATTTATATAAAGATAAATTAA
>NC_029777.3:102398009-102407179 GCF_000817695.3 Arachis duranensis | reverse complement strand
TAATAATAATAATAAAATCATAAATTATTGATAAAGAGGAGGTGGAAAAGAAAAATGTTTAGAGGTAAAATTAAAATCGTCTTGATTTTGGACGCACCTATAAAAATATCCATCACTTCTGTTAGCGATAAAAATATTTTAAAATATGACAAAAATAATTAAAAATTATTTGTCATTGACAAACAATTTTTATATTTGAGAAACCTTTAGCATTTGATTGAAAATTTTGTACGAATATTTGGACCACAATTTAAAAAATATATAAAGAAGGATAAAAATTTGATTAGTAGATATTTTTTATTTTTTAAAAGTATTCTTGATTATTGACAAATAAAATTACAAAAAAATTACAGGATTTTGAGGATAAAAATATTTCAATTTTCTTATCATACTTATAAAAAATCGTATCAAATTCAAATTTTAAAGTACATTTTGAAAATATATATATTTAACTTTGAATTTTTTTTGTCACATTTTATAATATTTTAAGGATATTTTTGTTGTTATCATTATTTATAATAATTTTGTGAAAATTTTAAGAAATCAGAGACAATCTTAATACGTTATTTAAAAAATAATAAAAGTTAAAACACAAAAACAAAGAATACATCGACAACTATATCTACTATAATATTTTTGGATTTTTAAGTCTGATATCAATAGTATCAGTACAGAAGATGATGTATTTGATAAAAATTTAGTTAGATTTTTTCACCTTTTATAACATTTAAATTGAATTAAAATTATATATTAAAATCATAAATTTCATATTAAATTTCAAATCATTATTTATATATATAATTTTACGAACATTAATATAACAATTTATCAAATCCAAAATAAAATTGAATCGAAGTGGAATATTAGAAGAATGTATATGCATGACATCATTGATATGGAACACATAACGAAAAAAATTCCAAAAAAGAAACAAAAAAATCAGATCTAATATATAATTGACTTTTACTAATATTTTATATAATTGATTTTTATTAATAATTAATAAATGTTACCAAATCATATTAAAATGTTACCTATATATATTAATAATATTTTAACAAATGTTAAATATACCCTATGTTATTAAAGAGTTTTACTAACATTTTGTTGTTATCATTATTTATAATAATTTTGTGAAAATTTTAAGAAATCAGAGACAATTTTAATACTTTATTTAAAAAATAATAAAAGTTAAAACACAAAAACAAAGAATACATCGACAACTATATCTACTATAATGTTTTTGGATTTTTAAGTCTGATATCAATAGTATCAGTACAGAAGATGATGTATTTGATAAAAATTTAGTTAAATTTTTTCACCTTTTATAACATTTAAATTGAATTAAAATTATATATTAAAATCATAAATTTCATATTAAATTTCAAATCATTATTTATATATATAATTTTACGAACATTAATATAACAATTTATCAAATCCAAAATAAAATTGAATCGAAATGGAATATTAGAAGAATGTATATGCATGACATCATTGATATGGAACACAACGAAAAAAATTCCAAAAAGGAAACAAAAAAATCAGATCTAATATATAATTGACTTTTACTAACATTTAAAAAAAGCTATCAAATTATATTAAAATGTTACCTATATATATTAATAATATTTTAACAAATGTTAAATATACCCTATGTTATTAAAGAGTTTTACTAACATTTTGTTGATATCATTATTTATGATAATTTTGTGAAAATTTTAAGAAATCAGAGACAATCTTAATATTTTATTTAAAAAATAATAAAAGTTAAAACACAAAAACAAAGAATACATCGACAACTATATCTACTATAATGTTTTTGGATTTTTAAGTCTGATATCAATAGTATCAGTACAGAAGATGATGTATTGGATAAAAATTTAGTTAGATTTTTTCACCTTTTATAACATTTGAATTGAATTAAAATTATATATTAAAATCATAAATTTCATATTAAATTTCAAATCATTATTTATATATATAATTTTACGAACATTAATATAACAATTTATCAAATCTAAAATAAAATTGAATTGAAATGGAATATTAGAAGAATGTATATGCATTACATCATTGATATGGAACACATAACGAAAAAATTTCCAAAAAAAACCAAAAAATCAAATCTAATATATAATTGACTTTTACTAACATTTAAAAAAAGCTATCAAATTATATTAAAATGTTACCTATATATATTAATAATATTTTAACAAATGTTAAATATATCCTATGTTATTAAAAAGTTTTACTAACATTTTTTTAAAGATTACATTTAATATAAAAATGTTACCATAAATCTTCTATAGTAATATAATGAAAAATGTCACAATAAACCTTTTTTAGTAACATTTAAAAAAATATTACAATAGATATTTTCTGTAACACTTAAAAGAATATTATTATAAATATTTTTTGTAACACTTAAAAAATGTTACAATAGATATTTTATGTAACACTTAAAAAAATATTATTATAAATATTTTTTGTAACACTTAAAAAATGTTACAATGAATATTTTATGTAACACTTAAAAAATGTCACAATAAGTCTTTCTAATAGCACTTTAAAAAATGTTACAATAGATATTCTATGGCAATACTCTAATAAATGTTATAAAAAGATTTTTTTTCTAACAATAAAAGAATATTACAATAAATTTTTAATAATATTTAAATAGACAAAATATTAAATTAAAATCTTTTTCTTCAATTACATATTTTACACTCACTTTACAAATTAACTTCAAGATATTTAAATACTAAAATTGGTCCAATTAAGTCAATTTTCCTACCACAATTATTATTTAATTCAACTTGATTTTTATTACACGTGCTAATCAACACTCATGATGGAATACAAAATTAAAACAAAACTAATTAGAATCATTACAGGGATGGCAGTGAACTTGGCAACATATATGATTGGAGTGATGCACCTTCCAAGCTCAACCTCAGCCAATATTATCACTGAATTCCAAGCTCAACCTCAGCCAATATTATCATTGAATTTATGAAAACCTCATTTCTCCTATGTTTTCTTGAAAGTTTTTCAACAGATTCTTCTTTGACAAATACAAGATAATTGGAATCTTTGCTGCAATCCAAACACTGGTTTGTTAGTTAAGGTCCATGCAAAATAACATAACACATAAAAATCCCTATAAATCCAGCAATTATGGGAATTCAAATTTTAAGCATAAAAATTTTAAGAATAAAACACTGGTGCTTAATTGCTGCACCTATTTTTTAATGAACTAACCAGTTTGTATAAAATAAATTTAATTTAACTAAATTGTTGACAAAAAAAATCCTTAATCAATAAAAATTCATGAAGTTTTTGGGATCTTAGCAAATAAAACCAAGTTTTACCAGACACGAAGACCATTTTATGTGTCGTGTTCACGTTGCTCAAACATATACTACTTCATCAAATAGTATTTTTGCTACACTTCATCAAAGCATTAGCATTGCAAGACTAAGTAAAAAAGTACCTATGCAGCTGAATTCATCAACAAAAGCATGATCCTTTGGGCTAGAATCATCGAGGAAGGGATTTATTGAAGTCAAAGAATAGCCGTGAATTTCGTCGAAAACCATGCGTTGAACAGGATCGCTTGGCACCTGCACACTGCAGTAGTCAATTTGTAATGCAGAAAACATAGAATAAAGTTTTAATGAACATAATTTAAGATATTCAAAATGAAAACTACTCCATAGACTTCATTGATGAATGTGCAGAAATTTCCTCAACCCATTTTCATTTTTTACCAACAACGGCACTCTCAATTCTCAATCCCCCTTTTCATTTTCATTAATCTTCTCTATCTTTCTCTGTTTTGAAAGTTTTACTCAAATCAAATGGCACTCTTCATGCTTCATCCTTATTATACTGTAAATCCCAATTGTCTCTTTCAATATCCCTCCCTTCAAACTTGGCACCCTCTTCCTTTCTTCTTTGCTCATTCTTATTGCCCTCTCTCTTTCTGTTCCCTTTCTTCAAAGAGAGCCACCTTCAGAGATGGAAACTCGCGCCGCCGCAAAGAGGAGGGCCATGACCGCAAACCTCACTGAGAATCAACCCCTCAAGAGGAAGCGCGTTGTGTTGGGGGGTGAACTTGTTGTGTTGGGTGAACTTACCAATTTTCCTACTGAAAATTTGAATACTCAAATACCAAAATCCAAATGCCTCAACAATGCCAAGCCCAAGAAAGCTTCTGTCACCGACAAGAACATCAAGGTTGTCTTGAACTTATAAATTATATAGAGACTATATTTTAGATGTAAAACTTGTAATAATCAATTGTGGTTTTGTAATGTGACTTGTTAGGATTTGGATTTTAAACACATCCTTTCGAGGGAAGTTGTTTCTTCATGTTCATAAATCCAGCAACAATTAAGCATGTTCATAAAAATTCAATCATTGTTTTTTAAATGAAAAAGTATAATTTTGTGATACACACACATTTGAACCCCCCTCCCAATTAATAATGCATTATCATATAATACAATTTATGAACAATGCATAGGCCATATGTCCCATGGGTTATGGCACATACATTTCTGTTTATGTCAAAATTAATATAGAAAATGATGGTGACCAGATTAAACATGGAGTAAATCTGAGAACTTGTAAAATAAAGATTTCATAAGCTGAAGAGAATTCATTCAAATACCTGGCAAGCCCTGTTGAAGAAAGCCCAATTGTGTCTGCTAGAGGAATTCAGTGATAAAGAACGTCATTTTCTTATACAAATGTCAGAGGCAAGTATTTGATTAGCCACTCCATGATATCCTATGGCTCCATAGTATCAATTTAGAACACCCAACAAGAGAATAAATTAGATTTAGAGCAAACAATAGCACTAATTTTTTTTAGCAGCAATTCTTTTAGTTATCATAAGGTCATGAACAAGCAAAAGCAGCGCACCTCCACCACTTGCATGTATCTTGAGGTTAAGGTCAATCATTATTCTACTTGCAGACTGGATCTAAATGCAGCTAAATAGCAGCAAAACATAAATAATATCATATGTATGTTTGGAAATGCAAACAAAGAAGATATGGACCCCATACAAACTAAACAAAAGATGAAACTTTAGATATCAAAACTAGGAATATAGGAATAGACTTACATCCATCAGCAGGCCCATTAGCAGCAAAAGGAGCTTTCTTCCCTTTTTCAGGACAATCCCTTGCCGAATGTGTCACGCCACCACATATTTTACAATAACCACCCTAGTATAAACAATTACTTAATATAGATTAGACAGTTGATTCAAGTGTTTGGCTAATACATCATGATATATTTGACAAGGCAAACAAGAAAGAGAAACAACAATACCTTAGGATAGATACCATGAGCATTTTGAGGGCAGTTTTTACTCAAGTGTCCTTGCTGTTTACAGAAAAAGCACTCTGCAAACTTTGTCCCTCCTGCATCACCATTAAAACACTTCATCTCATAAGAAAACAAATTAGAACACAACTAAAAGTTTAACAAAAAAGAAGTCATTCTAATATTCTATCAAAGGCTTTAAGTAACAGTGTTTCATTGTTCAGTAAAGTAGAAAGCCCAAGAGGATGATTATAAATTTGTAGTAAACTGCTTAATAAGAATTCCAATTCATGGAGTGGCTAAATTTTCTTCAAAAGCACCTTACCAAGGCACACCAATAGCCTCTGTCCCATGCTCCAATTCTCGCCGTTTTTGCTAACTACAGCATCAATTTTGCCTTAGCAATAACTTCAAAGGTTACTATATCACTATATTCATGTAGAGTAATCAAAATTTTCCTAGTTATAAATTAGGAGGATATATAATTATTGATTCAAGAAAAATAGAATGCAAACCTGGAGAGTCCAACTTTTCTTCTTTTCTTCTAACTTCATCACCAAGTTGACACTTTTCAAGGGCCTATGTATAATATGATAATGTAAATGTGTTAATATGCTTGAGTTAGAAGTATTATAAGTCAAATAATTTGGAATTTTGGATACTGAATCTTTTTAACAAACTAAATCTTATTTTGTGTCAAATGGCCTAGAAATGATGGAATCAATATTTGAGTTTTTCCAATTGGCAATATCAAACAAAACAGAAATTAGAAATTAGAATCCAAGTTTAGTAAGAAAAAACAACTAGAAAACAGAGGATATGAAAACCTAATAATATATGATTTTTAACAACTTGATCAGCAAATAAACAACTTAATCAAAACCTAACTACTAAATAACCAATTAAAAACCTAAATCAACTAATAGTTATACATCAAATTAATTATTACGTAAAGATTAAAGAGGATTGAAGGAGAAAGATACTAACTGAACAAGAGAACTAGAACTCACCAGGCTGTGGGACGAGTAGCCGATGGAACCGGTGAGAAGACGACGGCACGAGAGGATGAACCAGAAGCAAAACGACGGTGTGAGAGGATGAACCAGAGACGAGACAACGCGAGCTAGAGTGAGAGTGAAAACACGCGATTATGGTTTCGATTCGCGAACCATGAGATCGATGAGGCAGAGCGAGAGCTTGAAGAGACGGAACAAGAAATGATTGAGGAGGAACCAGAGGTGCAGCTTCGAGAGTGAGAGTGAGAGTGAGAACGATGCGTGAAACGGGGAGAAAATGAAAATACTCACCTCTTTGTATATTTGGTAACGTTTGTATCTGATTTTTATTTTCGTTTTTTTAAAAAAGTGTCTTTGCTAACATTTATTTTACAAGTGTTGCTAACAATATATTTTTATTAGTATAACTAACATTTTAAAAAGTGTTAGTTAAAAAATGTTAGTAAATATCTAAATTCTAGTAGTGTTATATTTTTATGGTCGAAAATGAACAAAAGAATAAGTCACTGAGATCAAGTATTATTTAAGAGGGTATCTTTAAAAAAATAATAAATAAATAAAGATCATCGTGATTCTGTATTAATTAAAAATTGTAGATTAAAAACAAAAACAAAGAAACAGAAAAAAAAATTAACGCATATATAGTACATCGATCTTAAAAACATCCAAATTTTTTTTTCCGTCAATACGAGAGAAGAAAAAGAAAGATAGAAGACGAGAAGGAAGGATAAAACTGCCTACGTTGACTATAGAGATTAGAGAGGATAATAAGCTGTAGTATTTACGATGACATAGAATGAGAAGAAGGAAAATATTGGTAGCTTATAAGAGAAAATCATATAGGATATATGGTATATATAGGCTTAAAAATCAAATTGAAAATAGATTTTAATAAACACAAGCAACAATAAATGCGTTTAGTAAAATAGCTTTTAAAATTTAAAAATATTATAATAAACATAAATGTAAGAATTAAATTTGAAAATTAGTTAACATATGAGATTATATTAGACATTTAAATTTTGAAAAGTACAAGCCAACTTTAAAAAGCTCTACCTTAGGTGCTGCTTTCAAAAGCACCCTAATCTTTTAAATGCTGCTAGCACAACCACATGATCTTTTTTATTTACCAAACATATAATGAAGAGCTTGAGCTTTTAAAAACCACAAGCACCTCTTCTAAAAATTTTACCAAACTAAGTCATAGTTAAACAATCATAATATATATATACTAAATATCAGTTATTTATATAAAAATAATATGTATCAGAAGACTAATGAAACCTCTTTTCCGTGCAACGTTTGATACTAGTGTCATCAATTTTGACCAGAGCCACTGGAAGCGTCAGATCTTCTCTTAACTGAACCGATTCAGGTTCTAACACATGGCTAGCATCAGGAGTGTACTTCCGAAGCTGCGACACGTGAAATACGTCGTGCAGGTTTGAAAGATGAGGTGGTAGAGCCACTCGATACGCCACCGGTCCATATTATAAAATTATTTTTTATGAAAATTTAAACTCATAAAAAAATTATATAAATAGTTATATCTAAAAAATATTAAAATACAATTATATTATTTGTACATAAAAAATATCAAATCAACTATTTATATATAGATAAATTAAAATTATAAATTAAAAAGTACATATATTTATATATAAATAATAATTAATTTTTTGTATATATATAAAATTAATATAATTTAATAGTTAAAGGAGTAAATTTAATTTGATCTTTTGCGTATTATCGTAAAATTGGATAAGCGCGTGAGCATTTAAAATTCGGTATGAAAGAATTAAATGATTTGACGATCTTTTTTTTTTGTTTACCCAAACGGTATCCTCCAACTCGACAGGTTAAGGACTAATCCGTCGTAGATCTGAGCTCCATTTAAGGGTCTGCCGCAGGCTAATGAGTGACGACTTTTTTAATTCATAGAAATACGACTCCCACTTTTTAATTTTAAAATGGGGGTGAGAGTAATGTAGTGTAGCGTTGTTGGGGAGAAAGGTGTTTTGCGTCATTTGTGATGTCAGGAACAAATAAATCGTACTCTCTGATTTGATGGGTCAGATTTGCATTAAATATATAGTTGTAAAGGGACCTTTAAAGTGAAAGGCTTTATGACAAGAAACCATGACAACATATAAGAACTTTCATCAAATTAAAGGCAAAAGGCTCCGGTCCTCAGTCGAAATTGTGCTTGGCCGTCAATAATGGCAGATAACGATAATAATAATAATAACAAAAATGTTATTTGTATATCAAAATCAATCACTAAAATCAGCCACCAATGTACTTGTGTATAAATACATGTGTAGTTTAATTTATTTTTAATGTGAATTTATATTTCAGCATGTATTTTATACTAGTAGCTGATTTTAGTGTATACGTAATATAACTCTAATAATAATAATAGATAAAAAAGAATAAATTACTGATAAGGAGAATGTGGAAAAGGAAAATTTTTTGAGATAAAGTTAAAATCGTCCCGATTTTTAGACGAACATATAAAAATATCCAACACTTCCATCGACGATAAAAATATTTTAAAATATTTTAAACAGTCATGATATTTATATACTAAATATTATATATATTTATATATAAATATATAATTATTTTAATTTGATCAATGATTATTTGTATATGCATGATATCTTTTATAGTTAAAATTGTTACGAATTTTTTTTTTAAAAAATTAAAGTTTATGTTAATAAGAGGAGATATGTGAATAATTTTATATCTAACACGCCTTCTCACGCAATAATTTTTTTTGAGATTTCGTGAATTGTTCTTAGATTTTCATGG
>NC_029777.3:102394400-102397992 GCF_000817695.3 Arachis duranensis | reverse complement strand
ACTTTCGTATAGATTTTATTTCTCTTTTGTTATTTGTCTTATATTAAAATATTTTTTTAGGGTTAACAATAGTTAAATTGTAATCTTTTTGGTTATAGAAATTCTGATACTATATTATAAAATTATTTTTTACAAAAATTTAAACACATAATAAAACTATATAAATAGTTATATTTATTAACTTGGTTGGATTTAGAAGTTTTGGTGCTAAGTGTGTATGTTGGTGCTAGGAATGTGGTTGTGGCTTACAATGTGAACAAAGGAGAGTGCAGAATGTTAAAGATAGATGATGTTGCTCGTCATACAATTTTCTTGCACACAAATAGTCTCATCCGGTTTTAGTTAATTATTTTCCTTTTGCATTGCTAGTTTGATTCTATTTGGTGTTACCAAACAAATTTTAGTTAATGTATTATTGTTTAAAGATTAGCTTTTGGTATGTTATAAATACAAAATGTTATTTAATTTAAATATAATATCAAAATGACAATAAAATAAAATTATTTAATTTAATTTAATATTAATATTAATAATTATATATATATAATTAATATAATATCATAGTAAAAAAAGTAAATTTAATTTAGTCTTTTGCTCGTAAAATTGGATAAGCGCATGATAACTTAAAGTTCGGTATGAACAAATTAAAGGATTTGACAACCTTTTAATTCATAGAGATATGACTCTCATTTTTTAATTTTAAAATGGAGATGAGGGTGGTGTAGTGTAGCATTGTTGGGGAGGAAGGTATTTTGCGTCGTTATGATGCCAGAAACAAACAAATCAGACCATCCGATTTGATTGGTCAGCTTTACGTGAAATATATAGCTGAAAAAGGACTTTCAAAGTCAAAGACCTTTATGACACGAAATCATTACAACATATAATAATTTTCATCAAATTAAATGCAAAAGACCCTACCCTCTCGGTTAAAATTGTGCTTTACCATCAATAATGACAAGATAATAGTAATAATAATAAATAAATAAATATATAAATAAATAATAAGTATTAGTAATAATAATAATATATAACAGCAATAAATTATTGATAAGGAGGATGTGGAAAAGAAAAATTTTTAGATGTAAAATTAAAATCGTCTCGATTTTTGGACGCACCTATAAAAATATCAATCACTTCTGTTAATGGTAAAAATATTTTAAAATACGACAAAAATAATTAAAAATTATTTGTCATTGACAAACGATTTTTATATATGAGAAACCTTTAGCATTTAATCCAAAATTTTGTATGAATATTTGGATCACAATTTAAAAAATATATAAAGAAGGATAAAAATTTAATCGATAGATTTTTTATTTTTTAAAAGTATTCTTAGTTATTAAAAAATAAAATTACAAAAAAATCTATTTAGTGTAAAATCACAAGATTTTGAGGATAAAAATATTTCATTTTTCTTATCATACTTATAAGAAATTGCATCAAATTCAAATTCTAAAGTACATTTTGAGAATATATATATTTAACTTTGAATTTTTTGTCACGTTTTATAATATTTTAAAGATATTTTTGTTGTTATCATTATTTATAATATTTTTGTGAAAATTTTAAGAAATCAAAGACGATTTTAATACTTTATTTGAAAAATAATAAAAATTAAAACACAAAAACAAAGAACACATTGACAACTATATCTACTATGATGTTTTTTAAGTCTGATATCAATAGTATCAACACAGAAGATGATGTATTTGGTAAAAATTTAATTAGATTTTTTCACCTTTTATAACATTTAAATTGAATTAAAATTATATATTAAAATAAAAAATTTCAAATTAAATCTATAATCATTATTTATGATATATAATTTTAAAATATTGATATAACAATTTATCAAATCCAAAATAAAATTGAAATAAAATGAAATATTAGAAGGATGTATATGCATGATATCATTGATATGGAACACATAACAAAAAAAATTAAAAAAACAAACAAGAAAATCAGATAATTCATATTATATTATACCTTCATGGTCGAAAATGAACAAGAGAATAAGTCACTGAGATCAAGTATTATTTAAGAGTATATCCTGAAAAAAAAATAATGAATAAATAAAGGTCATCGTGATTCTGTATCAATTAAAAATGATAGATTGAAAATAAAAACAAAAAAATAGAAAAAAGCAAAGTTAACGTATATATAGTACATCGATCTTAAAAACATTCAAACTTTTTTTTGTCAATACGAGAGAAGAAGAAATAAGATACAGGACGAGAAGGAAGGATAAAGCTGTCTATGTTGAATATAGTGATCAAAGAGGATAATAAGTTGTTGTATTTGTGGTGACATAAACGGATAAGAAGAAAAACATTGGTAACTTATTATGAGAGAAAATCATATAGGATATATGGTATATATAGTTAAATAATCATGATATTTATATAATAAATATCTGTGTTATAGATAAAAAATAATATATATCAGAATATAAAATTTACATTACAAATGAATTAAATATCACGTATATTTATACATAAATATATATAATTAATTTAATTTGGTAGTTGATTATTTGTATATACATGATATTTTTATAGTTAAAATTGTTACGAAACAACTTTTTTCAAAAGTTAAAGTTTAAATTAATAAAAGGAGATACATGAATGATTTTATATCTATCACGCCTTCTCAAGCAATATTTTTTTTTTTGAGATTGCGTCAATTGTTCTTAGATTTTTGTAGATATTGGTATAGATTTTATTTCTCTTTTGTTATTTGTCTTATATTAAAATATTTTCTTTTAAGGTTAACAATAGTTAAATTGTAGACTTTTTAGTTATAGAAATCCTGATACCATATTATAAAATTATTTTTTACAAAAATTTATACATATATTTTTATATAAATAATAATTAATTTTTTGTATATATATAAAATTAATATAATTTAATAGTTAAAAGAGAAAATTTAATTTGGTCTTTTGCGTGTTATCATAAAATTGGATAAGCAAGTGAACATTTAAAATTTTGTACGAAAGAATTAAAGGATTTGATGACTTTTTTAATTCATAGAGATACGACTCCCACTTTTTAATTTTGAAATGGGGATAAGAGTAATGTAGTGTAGCATTGCTGGGGAGGAAGGTATTTTTCGTTATTGTGATGTCAGGAATAAATAAATCGTACTGTTCGATTTGATGGGTCAGATTTGTGCTAAATATATAGTTGTAAATTAGGGGTGGTAAAACGGGTCGAGCCCGTCGGGCCGATCCGCTAAACCCGCTAAAAAAGGCGGTTCGGATTAGGATTTGGAGGCCACCAAATTAAAAAAATCCTCCAAAACCCACCAATTTGGCGGGGAGGGCCGATCCGCCGGGTCGAAAATTTTTTTTATTAAATAAAAGAGTGATTACTATTATAAAATTAATAATTATAGAATTTTTAAACACTTTTTTTCATTTTTTGTTTTTATTCATCTTTTAGTTATTAACTTTATTTATTTTATTTTACAATTTGGTATATATGTTCAAATTACGTGACTTATTTTTTAAAATAAAGATGATTCTATTGACAAATATTATTTTGAATAATTTTATTAAATTTAAAAATTTAAAAAAAATAGTAATTTT
>NC_029777.3:102389071-102394385 GCF_000817695.3 Arachis duranensis | reverse complement strand
GCCCGATTTGCCACCCCTGTTGTAAATGAACCTTTAATATGACACGAAACCGTGACAACATATAATAACTTTCATCAAATTAAATGTAAAAGCCCTGATCCTCAGTCAAAGTTGCGCTTGACCGTCAATAATGGCAGATAATGATAATAATCATAATAATAGATAAAAAGATTAAATTATTAATAAGGAAGATGTGGAAAAGAAAAATTTTTAGGGATAAAATTAAAATCATCCTGATTTTTGGACACACCTATAAAAATATCCATCACTTTCATTAATAATAAAAATATTCTAAAATATTTTAAACAAGATATTTACATACTAAATATCAGTTATTTATATAAAATAATATATATTAGAACATTAAATTTACATTGTAAATGAATTAAATATTACGTATATTTATATATAAATATATAATTAATTTAATTTGGTAGTTGATCATTTGTCTATACATATTATCTTTTATAGTTAAAATTGTTACAAAACAAGTTTTTTCACAAGTTAAAATTTAAGTTAATAAAAAGAAATATATGAATGATTTTATACTTAACATGCCTTCTCACACAATAACTTTTTTTTTAGATTGTGTGAATTGTTTTTAGATTTTCGTGGACTTTTGTATAGATTTTGTTTCTCTTATTTTATTTGTGTTATATTAAAATATTTTCTTTTAGGATTAACAATAGTTAAATTGTAGATTTTTTGGTTATAGAAATCTTGATACTATATTAAAAAATTATTTTTACAAAAGTTTAAACTCATGAAAAAATCATATAAATAGTTATTTCTACCAAAAATATTAAANATAATTAATTTATATATATATATAATTAATTAATATAATAGTTAAAAGAGTAAAGTTAATTTGGCTTTTTGTGTTTTATCGTAAAATTGGATAAGTTCGTGAACACTTAAAGTTCGGTATAAAAGAATTAAATAATTCGACGACTTTTTAATTTTATAGAGATATGACTTCCACTTTTAAGTTTGCAATGGGATGAGAGTGGTGTAGTGTAGATTATTGGGGAGGATGGTGCTTTGCGTCGTTGTGATGTCAGGAACAAACAAATCGACCATCTGATTTGATGGGTGAGATTTACGTTAATCGAACCGTCCGATTTGCGTTCTTCATCCACGTGTCGCGCATGCAGCTCCCAAACTCTACCTATAATATCTCTCTCTCTCTTTCTCTCCCATTCCTTTCGCATATACTCTCCACTCAAACAACCAGAAACCCCACATATTCTCTTCTCTTCTGTTCTTCAAATTCATCTTCTTCAATTCGAGCTAAGTGTTCATCTAGCAGCAAGCCAAAAATAAAATTAATAGTGACTAGAAAACCTAAAATAAAAGAGGTTAATCGTCCTGAACTTCACATTGTTAATTATCTCAATCATTCTAATTATGTAAATTATTATCATTAATTCATTTAATTTGTAAAAATAATAGTGACAATATTAGAGATTCAATGATAGTTAATATTATTAACAATGTGATTTGTGAAATTATTATAAATATATTCCTTTCTTTAGTTAATAAATGTTACTGAGGTAGAAAATATATTTTTAGTGCATATATAGTGCATCGACCTTAAAAACATTTAAACATAATTTCTTTTTTTTCTGTCAGAAAAAGAAAGAGAGAAGACGAAAAAAAGAATAAAGTTGACTATGTTGACTATTGAGATTAGAGAGGATAATAAGCGGTAGTACTTGCAGTGACATAGAAGAAGAAGGTAAATATTGCCATATTGGTAGTTTATGAGAGAAAATCATATAGGATATATAGTATATATAGTTAAACAATCATGATATTTATATACCAAATATAAGTTATTTATATAAAATAATATATATTAGAATATAAAATTTATATTGCAAATGAATTAAATATCACGTATACTTATACATAAATATATATAATTAATTCAATTTGGTAGTTGATTATTTGTATATACATGATATCTTTTATAGTTAAAAGGTTAAATTATACAGTTGGTTCCTACATTTTCAGTAAAATTGCAAATTGGTTCTTACACTTTAAAAGTTTGTAATTGGGTTCTTAAAGAGAATTAAAATTTATAATTTAGTCCCTACTGGTCAAAAAGTGTTGATTTAACATAATATTCTCAAAATATACTGAGAATATTCTATTAAAATAGAGAATATGTTGAAAATATTCTGTTAAATCAAATACTTTTTGAACGACGGAGACTAAATTGCAAATTTTAATTATCTTTAGGGATCCAAATACAAACTTTTAAATTGTAAGTATCAATTTACAATTTTAGTAAAAATGTAGAGACCAACTGCGTAATTTAATCTAGTTAAAATTGTTACGAAACAACTTTTTTCAAAAGTTTAAATTTAAGTTAATAAGAAGAGATACATAAATGATTTTATATCTAACACGACTTCTCACGCAATAACTTTTTTTTGATATAGCGTGAATTATTCTTAGATCTTCGTGGACTTTTGTATAGATTTTATTTCTCTTTTTTTATTTGTCTTATATTAAAATATTTTATATTAGCGTTAACAATAGTTAAATTGTAGACATTTTAGTTATAAAAATCCTGATACCATATTATAAAATTATTTTTTATAAAAATTTAAACTCATAAAAAATTATATAAATAGTTATATCTAAAAAAATTAAAATACAATTATATTATTTGTACATAAAAAATATCAAATCAACTATTTATATATAGATAAATTAAAATTATAAATTAAACAATGCATATATTTATATATAAATAATAATTAATTTTTAGATATATATATAATTAATATAATATAATAATTAAATGAGTAAATTTAATTTGGTCTTTTGCGTGTTATTGTAAAATTGGATAAAAGCATGAGCACTTAAAGTTTGGTATCAAAGAATTAAAGAATTTGACGACCTTTTTAATTCATAGAGATACAACATCCACTTTTTAATTTTGAAATGGGATGAGAATGGTGTAGTGTAGCGTTATTGGAGAGGAGAGTATTTTGCGTCGTTGTGATGTCAGGAACAAATAAATCGGACCGTATGATTTGATGGGTCAGATTTCATTAAATATATAGATACAAAGGGCCCTTCAAAGTCAAAGACTTTATGACATAAAACCATGATAACATGTAATAACTTTCATTAAATTAAATATAAAAGGTCCTATCCTGTACCGAAATTGTATTTGACTATCAATAATGGCAGAAGATAATAATAATAATAATAATAAATTAAACACTACATATATTTATATATAAATAATAATTAATTTTTTGTATATATATATATATAATTATTATAATTTAATAGTTAAAGGAGTAAATTTAATTTGATCTTTTGCGTGTTATCGTAAAATTGGATAAGCGCGTGAGCATTTAAAGTTCAACATGAAAGAATTAAATGATTTGACGACTTTTTTAATTCATAAAGATATGACTCCCACTTTTTAATTTTGAAATGGGGATGAGAGTGATGTAATGTAGCGTTGTTAGGGAGGAAGGTGTTTTGCGTCGTTGTGATATCAGAAACAAATAAATCGTACTCTCCAATTTGATGGGTCAGATTTGCGTTAAATATATAGTTGCAAAGGGACCTTTAAAGTGAAAGGCTTTATCACACAAAACTGTGACAACATATAATAACTTTCATCAAAATACAAAAGGCCTCGGTTTTCAGTCGAAATTGTGCTTGACAGTCAATAATGGCAGATAACGATAATATTAATAATAATAATAATGTTATTTTTATATCAAAATTAGAAACTAAAATCAGCTACCCATGTATTTGTTTATAAATACATGTGTAGTTTAATTTATTTTCAATGTGAATTTATATTCCAACATGTATTTTATACTAGTAGCTGATTTTAGTGTATACGTAACATAACCCTAATAATAATAATAGATAAAAAGAATAAATTACTGATAAGGAGGATGTGGAAAAGAAAATTTTTTAGAGGTAAAATTAAAATCGTCCCGATTTTTAGATGCACGTATAAAAATATCCAACACTTCCATTAATGATAAAAATGTTTTAAAATATTTTAAACAATGATGATATTTATATACAAAATATTAGTTATTTATAAAAAATAATATATATTAGAATATAAAATTTACATTGCAAATGAATTAAATATTACATATATTTATATATAAATATATAATTAATTTAATTTGATCGATGATTATTTGTATATACAAGATATTTTTTATAGTTAAAATTGTTACGAAAAAACTTTTTTCAAAAGTTAAAATTTAAGTTAATAAGAGAAGATATATGAATGATTTTATATCTAACACGCCTTCTCACGCAATAATTTTTTTTTGAGATTTCATGAATTGTTCTAGATTTTCATGAATTTTTGTTATAGATTTTATTTCTCTTTTGTTATTTGTCTTATATTAAAATATTTTGTTAGCGTTAACAATAGTTAAATTGTAGTATTTTTGGTTATAGAAATCCTGATACCATATTATAAATTTATTTTTTACAAAAGTTTAAACACATAAAAATTATATAAATAGTTATATCTATCAAGAATATTAAAATACAATTATATTATTTGTGTAACACTCTACTATACATAGTTTTACGCTTAAGTCGTAGAATAGAGGTAGTGTGGTGTTACGGACCTCTAAACAGCATAATAATTATATAATAGAGAAGATGGTAATATACTAGAAGCCTTGAAACAAAGCAGTAAGCAAAAATCAGGAAAAATTAAAAGCACAATGCTCGACGGAAAGGATTACTTGCATGCTAAGAAACCTAATAGAAACATGATAAAGACAAACAAAAGAATAAAGGACAACCAAGAAAGCAGCATAACTAGCCTCTGACTCAACCTGCGAAGCTAAGGCTGGCCGGAGAATATATATATATACATATAAACATACATAAGTATCCTCAAAATATCCCAAAATACAGCAAAATATCAAAATAACTCCTATCTCTCCCTCAACCTCTAAGAGGAGCAGCATACATAAGTTACTTGGAGAGTAAGCTAAACATATATATACATATATACAACCAGAAACCAAAATACACCCAAGGACTACTTCGCTTTCCAGGATCCAGACGCCTAGCGAGAAGCCTCTCGACCTGCATCTAAAAAATAACAATACAATATGAAATGAGAACCGGAGGTTCTCAGCATGGTAAAAATGTCACGCACATAATAAATAAGGTCTTGAGAATGTCATAGGCAATTCTAGAACTTCGTTATACAATTACCCAACTTAATTACTAAACAGAAGCTATAAACAGGGGTAGGTATTCTAAATCTACCTAACTTACTCAATTTCAATCC
>NC_029777.3:102376842-102387066 GCF_000817695.3 Arachis duranensis | reverse complement strand
GTACATATATTAATATATAAATAATAATTAATTTTTGTATATATATAAAATTAATATAATTTAATAGTTAAATGAGTAAATTTAATTTGGTCTTTTTGCGTGTTATCGTAAAACTGGATAAGCGCGTGAGCATTTAAAATTCGGTATGAAAAAATTAAATGATTTGATGACCTTTTTTTTGTTTACCCAAACAGTATCCCCCAACCCGATAGGTTAAGGACTAATTCGTCGTGGATCTGAGCTCCATTTAAGGGTCTACCGCTGGCCAATGAGTGACGACCTTTTTAATTCATAGAGATACGACTCCCACTTTTTAATTTTGAAATGTGGATGAGAGTAATGTAGTGTAGCATTGCTGGGGAGAAAGGTGTTTTACGTCATTGTGATGTCAGGAACAAATAAATCGTACTCTGTGATTTGATGGGTCAAATTTGCATTAAATATATAGTTGCAAAGGGACCTTTAAAGTGAAAGGCTTTATCACACAAAACTGTGACAACATATAATAACTTTCATCAAAATACAAAAGGCCTCGGTTTTCAGTCGAAATTGTGCTTGACAGTCAATAATGGCAGATAACGATAATATTAATAATAATAATAATGTTATTTTTATATCAAAATTAGAAACTAAAATCAGCTACCCATGTATTTGTTTATAAATACATGTGTAGTTTAATTTATTTTCAATGTGAATTTATATTCCAACATGTATTTTATACTAGTAGCTGATTTTAGTGTATACGTAACATAACCCTAATAATAATAATAGATAAAAAGAATAAATTACTGATAAGGAGGATGTGGAAAAGAAAATTTTTTAGAGGTAAAATTAAAATCGTCCCGATTTTTAGATGCACGTATAAAAATATCCAACACTTCCATTAATGATAAAAATGTTTTAAAATATTTTAAACAATGATGATATTTATATACAAAATATTAGTTATTTATAAAAAATAATATATATTAGAATATAAAATTTACATTGCAAATGAATTAAATATTACATATATTTATATATAAATATATAATTAATTTAATTTGATCGATGATTATTTGTATATACAAGATATTTTTTATAGTTAAAATTGTTACGAAAAAACTTTTTTCAAAAGTTAAAATTTAAGTTAATAAGAGAAGATATATGAATGATTTTATATCTAACACGCCTTCTCACGCAATAATTTTTTTTTGAGATTTCATGAATTGTTCTAGATTTTCATGAATTTTTGTTATAGATTTTATTTCTCTTTTGTTATTTGTCTTATATTAAAATATTTTGTTAGCGTTAACAATAGTTAAATTGTAGTATTTTTGGTTATAGAAATCCTGATACCATATTATAAATTTATTTTTTACAAAAGTTTAAACACATAAAAATTATATAAATAGTTATATCTATCAAGAATATTAAAATACAATTATATTATTTGTGTAACACTCTACTATACATAGTTTTACGCTTAAGTCGTAGAATAGAGGTAGTGTGGTGTTACGGACCTCTAAACAGCATAATAATTATATAATAGAGAAGATGGTAATATACTAGAAGCCTTGAAACAAAGCAGTAAGCAAAAATCAGGAAAAATTAAAAGCACAATGCTCGACGGAAAGGATTACTTGCATGCTAAGAAACCTAATAGAAACATGATAAAGACAAACAAAAGAATAAAGGACAACCAAGAAAGCAGCATAACTAGCCTCTGACTCAACCTGCGAAGCTAAGGCTGGCCGGAGAATATATATATATACATATAAACATACATAAGTATCCTCAAAATATCCCAAAATACAGCAAAATATCAAAATAACTCCTATCTCTCCCTCAACCTCTAAGAGGAGCAGCATACATAAGTTACTTGGAGAGTAAGCTAAACATATATATACATATATACAACCAGAAACCAAAATACACCCAAGGACTACTTCGCTTTCCAGGATCCAGACGCCTAGCGAGAAGCCTCTCGACCTGCATCTAAAAAATAACAATACAATATGAAATGAGAACCGGAGGTTCTCAGCATGGTAAAAATGTCACGCACATAATAAATAAGGTCTTGAGAATGTCATAGGCAATTCTAGAACTTCGTTATACAATTACCCAACTTAATTACTAAACAGAAGCTATAAACAGGGGTAGGTATTCTAAATCTACCTAACTTACTCAATTTCAATCCTAATCTACACCAAACCATTTCTCCATTTCCTCCATCATTCATAATGCAACAGAAATAAGTAACCAAACAAGTTCACGCACAAGTAATGAGCAGATAATACAAATAGCAAGTATAACAGATAGCAGGTGATATATATATCAATTAGGCATACCCAGGAAATGCATAGCAATCAAAACAAATAAATGCATATGATGCATGCCTGTCCTATGGTTGATGGGGCCCATCTGTCGGTTATACAGCCAACCCGACAAGTCCGAAAACCTTAGACTGTTCCCCGCCGTGCATCCCCAAGAGTCTATGTATAGAGTTCACATTCAATCATCATATAATCACTCAATGGGGATATCCATACCTGAAAATTTATACGTGCCCGGTCACCCTTACGACGTAGGATCAACAGCGTATCGAGATTCAACCTGGAATACGTGGTGGCGAGTCACGGTTCTTACCCAGGAAAAATCGTATCTCAGATATCTTTATTCATAAGTCATGGCATTCATCATCAATACATCACCAAGTATCACATTAAACTTCATTAACATCCTTATTTTCTTCATAAAAGCCACTATTTACAACTTTCTTCACCTTCAAGTTATCTTGTTTTCCTAACTTCTTTTATTTACTGGACCTAGAACCACACCTTAAGCCTTAAAGGGAAGAAAATGGAGGTTTAGAAGTGGAAAATTGGTTTAAAACAGTCAAAACCGATTTTTGCAGCAGGCAGCATCCACGCGTACGCGTAGGCCATGCGCACACGTGGAGCGTACAACAAGTCACGCGTACGCGTGAGTCATGCGTACACGTGAATATGTACACATGCGTACGCATGTTTCTCACACAAGCGTCGCCAAAATTCTACGCCACGCGTACGCGTGAGTAGGCGTTTTCTTAAAAATGAGCAGAATGCTTCAGCATTCTGCAACCAACTTTGCCACCCTGCAACCTAGCTTTATACACCAAATTTGTAACGTCCATAACTTTCTCTATAAAATTTCGTTTTCCACAAAGTGGATATCAATCAAAAGCTCTTTAAACCATCTTTTATTTGCAACAAATTACAACTCAAACCAGAATTTGTGGAGTAAATTATGGACCTCCAAAATTCACCCAAAATTATTTTTACTAAAACACTTTCAAAACCTCATTTTCACCATATTCACAATTCCTTACCTATAAAACATACATTTGCTAACATATCCATTTCTACCTCATCAACAACCATTTCAAGCTATTTTTAACCAATCCAAAGAGCCATAATCTTAATTTGCATTCAGCATAATTCATATGTAAATATAAGAACAACCCTTCACAATTATCATTCCATTTATGCACTATCAACTTTTCACACACAATATTCTATTAACATATTACCAATCCATTAGTGCCATCATCAACCCTCACACATACATTAAACCACCAACTCATATAACAACTTTTCAATAACAACAACCGTAATCATCAATCTATATCAAACACAACCTATTATAAGCAAGCCCAACAACATGAAATTAATAACATCACCATCCCAATTTATGTTCATCAACATTTATACCAACAACAACACAAAACTACTCATTAAATGCCATTAACAAATTCAACTTATCCTATAGTTCTTCTAACCTAAGTTTTCGCAACACCGTAAATATTAAACGTGCGAAACTTAAACCATACCTTAGCCGATCACTTAATTCACCTAAGGCAACCTCTCAACACAAAATTACAGCCCCTCCAAGCTCAATCAAACAGCCCCAAAGTAAGCCTTGGTCACCAACAAACCTCCAAGTAATCCCAAATCAATTTCAATGCATAAACACCCACTTAACCTACACCTAGTACATATATGTATGTTCCAAATCAGTTTTCTATCACAATTACAAGATTGAGCTAGGGTTAGGGTGTTCTTATCATACCCATATGCTCAATAGGTTGAGCCCACAAGTTCCGGAAGCTAACTTGAACCTAGAACATAGAAATTGGACAAGATTCACATAGGTTTCCAAGTTTACCAAAGAAAGAAGGATAGAGATTCTGAACTTAATAGGAGACTTATCAGTGGAATTGTTCGGATAGAAAGATAGAGCTCAACGCGCTGATCGCGTGGCCCTGAACGGTACGGCGATCGGAACCCGAACGGAGGAGTTATGGTAGTGAGAAGGAAAGGTGAGGGTTAGGTTTCTTCTCCTCTCCCCCTTGCTGTTTGTTTCGTTGCTATGGTGAAATGGAGAAGATGAAGCTGCTGCTTGATTTATGTTATGGGTCCGGTTGAACCCACAGGTCCGGTTTGGATCCCGATTCAACTGATTCGGCTCTTTTGATCTGATTTTAGGCCAAATTATCGAAATTGTTATCAAAATTCTTGTTTCGACGAACTTTATCCTATTTTAATATTAGTTTTGTATTTATATTTTTTCTAATTAAAATTTAATTTATTAATTAATAATTTACCAATTTTTAGTGGGATTTACATGTTATAGTGCTATACAATTATATTAGACGATATAATTAAAAAGAAAAATATTGGGTAAATGATAGGCTTTTAAATTTATATTGCAAGAAATAATCACTGCTTTTATTATACGTTGACTGACAAGTGGAATTTTTTTCATTTTCAGTAAATATTTTGACATAAATTTAACTATAAATCTTACCGATGTAAATTTTGGAAGAGTTTTAAATTGATTGCCTTTGAATATAATAAATTATTCTTGATGCTTAGTACTTAGATACTTTATATTATCAATGTTAATTTTTATATTCTAATAAGTAATTAATCAATATATCATAGGTTGGATGAATTATATGGATTAAAAATATTAAATTTACGGTGAGTTCTATTATGTAGAAAAAAGATTCTTTTTACACCTATAAAAAGACACATGTCAACATTAGAAGAGGGTAAGGAATTATGTACGTAAAACTAGACAGCATATTCTATATATAAAGTTGGGTCCCACTAATCTATAAATTTGTAGTTTGATTAGTCCTACAATAAAATGTTTTATGTGCTAAGTAGATGCTGATCCATATTAATTACCATATTAATTATTCAATTGTATTTATCAATTTATTTATGCAATTTTTTTCTTAATAGGTGTAAATATTTATTATATTTTTTTAAGTCATAAAAAAAAAGAGAAATATTTTAAAAAAGCCATTAAAAAAATACACATTCACATATATATTAGTTATTGAATAGTTCTTGTTAATTTTTATTAGGTCAAAATCACTTAAATATTTTTAACACTCAACATAAATATATCTTAAATTCAACAAAAATATGAAATTTATACCTATTTGGCTATTTCTTTCACAAAATAAAAATTAAAAGTAACAAATACCTCCTAAGTAAGGAGTAAAATAGGAACTTATCACAGTTATGTTTTCATGTACTTGTAGATAAACTTAAATCATCAAACATTAAAATTTAAATAACTTAATGCATTTAAATTATGTTTTTTTAAATATTAATGTCATGGGAATGTAAATTTTTTTTTATTTTTTTTGTACATGATAAAATAAAAGTATGTATTTTCTGATATAGTCCTGCAAATAGTGATGGACTCAAAAAATTTTAAGAGTAAAAGTAAAAATATATATATTAAAATAAATTTTGTTGAACATTATTAATTATATTAAAAATATAATAGAGATATAAAATTTAAAAAGAGTTAGTGAGGAGCAGACATGTTTTAAGTTTAAATTTTAGAAATAAAAAAATATTTTTTTATAAATTATATATAATAAATAGTATTTTAAAAATAAAAGTGTTCACTAACTCTTTTTAAATTTTATATCTCTATTATATTTTTAATATAATTAACAATGTTCAACAAAATTTATTTTAAGATATATATATAATTTTCTCTCGAACCATAGTAATCAATTCTTTTTTTCAAATCCTTGAATTGTTTATTTCTCTTGTCTTGAAATTTATTCTATGTTTTCTATATTTATCTTTTATTTTATATTACACACGTAGTTTTTTAGGGGACCTACACCCATTATGTGGCATAGGGGTTACATCCCGTATAAAATCTAAGAGTATGCCACTTCTACGAATAGCTCTTAATGCCGCATCTCTTCTGAGACTGGGACCCTTTATCATGACTCTGCTCATTGCATGCCTTGATTTGCTACTATTCGAATAACATTTTCTGCTGCGGTTTTGTCTTCACTCTTAAAATTTTATAGGTTCGTCACTGTTTGCAAGATTATGACAGAAAATGCATACTTTTATTTTGTCATGTACAAAAAAAATTACATTCCCATGACATTCATATTTAAAAAATCATAATTTAAATTTTGATGTTTGATGATTTAAATTTATCTACAAGTACATGAAAGTATGATTCTGATAAGTTCCTATTTTACTCTAGGGGTGTTCATGGATTGGATCCGATCCGCATATCCGCGGTATTTATCCGAATCCGATCCGAAAATTGCGGATATGGATCCGATCCGCAAGGCTTTTGGATCGGATCGGATCCGATCCGCACACTAATCGGATTGGATTGCGGATTTTGTGTTGGTATCCGCATATCCGTAAAAATAAAAAAATAAATCAATAAATATTCTTTTTATATTTTATTTCAACTAATAATTATTATATATGTTGTATTATTTTAATTTATTATTTAAAAAAAGTATGTTTAATATTATTTTAAGAGTAAACATATTTAAAAGAATAGAAAAAATGAATTTTATTGATTTTTTTAATAAAAATAAACTTTTAAAAATATTTTTGTGTTTTGCGGATATATCTGATACCCGATCCGATCCGCAAATATGCGAATCGGATCGGATTGGATCCAACCTTAAAAACTGCGGATATTGGATCCGATCCGATCCGATGATTTTAGTGCAGATCGGATCAAAATTTTGGTCATATCCAATCCGATCCGATCTGCGGTTACCCCTATTTTATTCCTTGCTTAGGAGGCATTTGTTACTTTTAATTTTTAATTTTTAATTTTTAATTTTATGAAAGGAATAACCGAATAGGTATATGCGGCATATTTTTGTTGAATTTAAGATACATTTATGTTGAGTGTTGAAAATATTTAAGTGATTTTGACCTAATAAAAATTAACAGACTATTCAATAACTAATATGCATGTGAATGTACGTTGAACCTGTCGTATTATTTTTGTATTTTTTTAATGGCTTTTTTAAAATATTCTTTTTTATGACTTAGAAAAGATATAATAAATATCTACACCTACTAAAAAAAATTGCATAAATAAATTGATAAATACAATTAAATAATTAATATGATAATTAATATGGATCAACATCTACTTAGCATATAAAACATTTTATTGTAAGACTAACTAAACTGCAAACTTATAGATTAGTGGGACTCAATTTTGTAAAATATATTGTCTAATTTTGCGTGGATAGTTTCTTACCATCTTTTAACGTGGACATGTATCTTTCTATAAATATAAAAAAAATCTTTTTTCTACACGATAGAATTTACCTAAATCTACATATCAATCTATATGTCATGGATTTGATATTTTTTAAAATAAACTAACCCATAATCTGGAACCAACATATACTTTTTTGATTTAGAATTAAGTCCATGAATTCATATGCTAACTCAAACTAATGAATACTCTATTCTTAGTGATGGATTTGTTTATTCAAAGAATTAAAGCACATTTGGCTTGAAACAGTTGCAACATATTAAATCCCTCTTAACAACAAATATTTTTTTGATTGGTCTCTTAACATAGATATAACACGAACTGATGATGCCATGAATGTCTAAATCAAAATTCAAGATGTAAGACTTATGAGTATTTAGTACTTTAAACTGATTCTTGTGAGATTTTCTAACAAAAAGTTGTAATAACCGTAACATCGTATTTCTATACTTTAAATTGATGCTTGTGAAAAATGAGAATTATTTCTTGTTAATTTAATTTTAAAATATTACTTTCCAAAATCAAAATTCATCATCACCTGTTATATTACCATTTGAAAGCACAACAAATAATTTCAGTTTAAACTATTGATGTTACATATATTGAAATTATAACTCTTTTAAAATATTTACCACTAAAATTAGAACTTATATGATATCACAATTCTAATATAAAATAAAACACAGATAATTTAGTTTACATATTTAGTGTGAATGATTTATCAGTAACTAAAATTGAGCGTACATAAAATATTTTTTCAGTTCATTCCCTCAATAATAGGAACATGTTTTTCTTTCCCATTATAATAAAGAAAGAGAAAAATAAAAAATAAAAATATAATTAAATACAAGAGAAACTCCTCTAATTTAGGTGTTCTCTTGTCCCCTTCAAGCGCAAATAAACACACTTCTCCTTCTCTCTCTCCAGCCTTCCACTCAAAGCCACAACTTCTCACACTTCGTGCCTCAAACACGCTACACTCTCTCACTCATAACCATTGCCCTTATTTCCCCTTCTAACTAATCCAGAACATTATTAATTACTTTCCCAATCCAAACACACACACATACAGATACATATATATAGAGATACAAATTAAAACATTCAAAACAAAAAATGGAAACACCAAGTTTTTTTCAGAACAACTTCTGCTCTCAATTCACCTCTGATGGCGAGAACCACAATAACAATAACAACACTGCTGTAAGTACAGGAGACAATTTCATCGTGGAAGATCTCCTTGACTTTTCAAACGATGACGGTATCATTGCCAACAATAACGGTGTTGTTGCCACCTTGGACTCTGTCCCAGGAAACTCCGTTTCAGCCGATTCTTCTAATACTACAGTGGTTGAAAGCTGCAATTCCTCCTCCTTCTCTTTTTCTGGTTGCGACCCTGGTATGGTTGCGGATATTGGTAGTCGGAGTCTTGTGGATGGTCATTTCTCTGGTGAACTTTGTGTTCCGGTATATTATATATTTTAAATATATCTTAGTCATATATTATATAAATATAATTCTCTTCTTGTGTAAAAGATGTTTTATATAGACAAAATATATATTTAATGTTAGGTAAAATGAAAAATTTTTATACTTATGAAATAAATTCAATTAAATTATGGTATAAAAGGTTATATATATAAACTTTAGTATTTCATGAATTTTTTTTTAAATTGATGGTATTGCAATGAGAATTCTTTAGGTATTCTTTTAAAAGTAAATAAGAGATTTTACTCTATTTCATGTATAAAGATGTTTCAAATTAATAAATAAATACCTAATGTTACATTTTGTTTAGTTTTAAAATTTTAAATTTTAAAACTAAAAGTGGCATATAGATTCTTAATGTACTCACAAAATGAATGAAATAAAACAAAATTATCATTTTCTCTATTCAACATTGAATAATTTTTCTTGTAACATATTTATGATCATGTCTGTTTTTTGTTATTGTTGATATCATATAGATCATTCTGAGAAAGTGCATGCATGTTTTAACATTGTGAAAGTTATAAAATTTGATTTCTTTTATTATTTGATTTCTTTTATTATTTGTCTGAAAAAAGTACTACTAAATATAGTGAGTTAAACTTTGTAAAGGATTGTTAACTATGTTTTTTTTATTTCTTTTGTACATGTGTTGAAGTTAAACTTTTTATTTTTAGTTTTTATTAAATAAAGAACATTCGTGTTTGAATTTTCATCTTTTAAATTTTATCTTAGCTTATATATTACATTTTTTTCTTCTTCTCAATCTAAGTATCTCTTATATTTTTATTACAAAAATTTTATAAATTATTAAATCTAATTATTAAACGTAATATTTTTTCCAAGTATCTCTATCTCCTTTGTAAAGATATTCTATGAACACAAAATATCAAACTTTGTGTATCTGTATATATATATTTTTACATGTTTTATATTTTTTTAGTAGAATAATTAATGGCAACAAAATAATCAAATTTTTATGAACGCAAACAAAAAAATCCTTATATTTTTCTACTTTTATTTATATTTTAGTTATAAAGTTTATATGTGGGTGTGATTAAATTATTTATAAAGTTTAATTATACATATGATGTCCAACGTAGTACAAATGGTCACTTTTTATTAATT
>NC_029777.3:102369813-102376777 GCF_000817695.3 Arachis duranensis | reverse complement strand
AAATTAAAAGTATCAAATTTTATTTCATTATAAACTAATTTAAAAATTAGGAAAATAAATACACATTAAATAACATAAGCATTAGTAGTATGATCTATATCATTGTGTTTTCAACCAAAATAGAGAACTATACAATACAAAGAGAGGTGTATGTAAAATTTATTTGTACTCCTAATCATAGACATCTCTCTTACTTTTTTGTGTATAATTGTGAAGAATTATTATTAAAACAATACCAAACTAATACAATGTGTTTATGGTTTTAAAATTTAAAAGCAGTATGACGATTTGGCAGAGTTGGAATGGCTTTCCAATTTTGTGGAGGAATCCTTCTCCAGTGAGGATCTACAAAAGATGCAACTCATCTCAGGGATGAAGAGACCAAACGATGATGCTACATCGGAGGCCCGCAAGTTCCGCCCAGAACCCAACAGGAAAAGCCCAATATTCAACTCAGAAGTGTCAGTGCCAGCCAAGGCCCGTAGCAAGCGGTCTCGTGTGCCTCCATGCAATTGGACTTCACGCCTCCTTGTACTCTCTCCAACTCCAACTCCCACAACGTCATCATCATCAGAACCTGACGTCATGGTCCCTATTTCTACTCCAACTCCAGTGTCCTTCACTATTCCGGTCACCGGAAAAAAGCCTGCGAAGACGACAGGAAGAAAAAAGGAAGGTGGGGACTACGGTTCTGGTGATGGTCGCAAGTGCTTGCATTGTGCTACGGACAAGACACCGCAGTGGCGGACTGGGCCCATGGGCCCTAAAACGTTGTGCAATGCTTGTGGTGTGAGGTACAAGTCAGGCCGGCTTGTGCCGGAGTACAGGCCCGCGGCAAGCCCCACGTTTGTGTTAACTAAGCACTCTAACTCACATCGAAAGGTTTTGGAGTTGCGAAGACAAAAGGAGATGATGAGAGCACAACAACACCATCATCAACACCAACAACAGTTCATACAACATCATCATCATCACCAGAACATGATGTTTGATGTACCCACGAACGCTGATGATTACTTAATCCACCAACATGTTGGGCCCGATTTCAGGCAGTTGATTTAGGTGATTTGGTAGGGTAGAAGCATAATGGAGGCTCAGGTAATTTAATTTATAGTGGATCGGAGTAACGTATGTCAGGAGAGAATGTCACTCATTTTTTTTCCTTTCAATTTTGTTAGGGATAAGTTTTCTTCCCCACTTGAAATTTGAGTTCACATAGACTAGTTTAATTATGACCCTAAGGTTTGTTCAAGTTGTTATTGTTTAGGCCGTATTTGGCAAACTCCAATTATCAAAATTTCACCGAAGCAATTTTTTTTGGTATTATCATTGCGGTTTTCTTATCAGAAATAATGTTTGTGTGACTTTTTTTTATGTATTCACTTAAAATTCATCACTTTCTTTTAAAATGATTACATGAAGAATTTTTTATTCTTACATAAAAAATGAGTCATTTATAATATTTTTTAATTTTAATTTGATTTTTATTATTATGTAATGATAAATATCAATAACTTAGAAAAAGAAGGTTGAATCTAGACTTTTTTTAATTTTGTTTACTTCTTCTTCAAATGGGATGAATTTTGTAGTATTTGTTGAATCACTTCAAATTGAAAAGTAAAAGATACTTTTAATTTATCTCTTGTCAATAGAGGAGATAAAATAGAATTGTGAGAAGGGATACATGCTATCAAGTGTTTCTGATTATGAAAAGTAAGAGATAATTTTATTTTGTCTCTTAAAAAAGAAAATCAGAATCAGAACATAGTGAGTGAAGTAACACAGTGATATATCCTGATTCAGCTACCTTATGTAATGTAGTTTATATTCAGTCTCCATAATAACTATGATGGAATTTCACTATCTTTAATCAAGATTACATTTACCAATTTTCCTAGAATTCAACCCAATCTTACATAAGACAAACTCAGCTTCTACCCAAGTCAGATTTTGACTAGGACCTCGCTCTAGATTTACAACCACTAAGTGCTAACCCAACTTAACAAAAGAATCCCCTCTAGATCATGATAACAAAACAAAAATACATACAAAGTATTTCTGAAATAAATATTATTTGCCTTTTTTCCAAGTCTAACTCTCTCTGCCTTTTTTTTTACTAAATGACTTTTTTTTATATTTCTCACTGTAATGTCTTTTTCTATTGAAACAAAGAAAGATTAAACTGAGAAAAAAGAGAATATTCAATTGAGAACCATGAAAGAGAAGAAGGTATAGCTCTGTAAGCTATGAAAACCTAAATTTTGTGCTTTCACTCCTTACTCTAATCCTTGGCCATTTATCCCTTTAATAGAAGAGTAAAGCTTTCAAAACTTGAAACTAGTCTTCAGCAACTTTGTTTGAATTCTTCTTCTCCAATATCAGCAGCGGCGCAGAAGAGAAATAGAGTAGCAGCAGTGATTTAACAGTATATACATCTATACCTTCCATCTTCTCTTACATCCTTTTTTATTTTGCTTCACAAATTTGAACCGTGTATCAAAACGTTGGCTCCAAATTTGTTTCTTGTCCATTTATCTGTTGCAAAGCTCTATAACCTTCATTTGAATTAGATTTTCTATTTTGTATATGCAAAAGGAGAATTTTTTTAACAATCTTCAATAAAACATAAACATAAAAAAGATTTCTTTTGATAAGCTTTTAGATGTGATCTTTACTTTTAATCTTAGCTTATTTGACTTTCTCTTCTTACTTAAATTTGATAACCCATTTTTTTTTACTTTTGATTTGAGTCCTAATCTGTTTGTTTCTTTTTTGCTTTTTTCTGAACTTTCATGTGGCTGAGAAAAAAGAGAGAAAAGAGACAAAAATAATGTTGGTTCAGATGAAAATAAAAATGAAGTTCCATTACTTAGTCATCAAATAAGTAAATAGGTTTGGATCAACAGTTGGATCTAATGCATGCTTTTGGACTAGACTTATTTTTTTTCTTTATTATTATTATTTTTTTTTGTTCTAAAGATCGGCAAGTTTCTTTTGTATTTGGCCTCAGGGTTTGCCTTTGTTTCAGATGAGAAAATATTCTCTTGAGTATATGTAGGCTTAAAGTTTGTTGTTTGGCTAGTTTGTTTTAGATTAATTTGTGACACAATTAAGCAAATTAATTTCATATATAATTTGACTTTTAATCTAACAGGGGTGTGTATGGTTTGACCCGGTCTGAAGATTCGGTTCGGTTCCAAACACTTTAGAAACTAATTTGGCGTGATTTCATCGGATCTAGTGTCAGGTAAGAATCTAAAAAATAAATTCGGTCATTATTTCGAGTCGGGTCCGGGTCAAGGCTAACCTGTCTTCGCCCGATCCGTATGCACCTTAAAGGAACTAAAAAAGATATATATGTTTTAAATTTATTTCAATATCATGTTATATTAATTATAAGTTTATTGTTTTATTTTTAGTCACACTTGTTAAATTAGAAAATAGATCAAAGAAGCATCAAAATTAGAATTTATGGACAAATTCAAGTTCAAATATGGATATCAACTTTTCGATAACAAATTTCTTCTTTATAAGTAAATGCATCATAAATAAGTTTCTTTATAAATTATTATTAAAGCTTTAAAGACCCAATTTTCGCTCGGTTTGGACCCGGTATAATTGTGGCCCGAAAATATTTAAGTTTCATCGGGTTTAGAATCGGGTTAGGATATAAAAAATTGACCCGATGTATATTTAGAGTCGAATCTGAATCAAGACAAACCCAATTTCACCTTAGCTATGAACATCCTAAAACCTTATATTGACTTTCAAAAGTAAGACATTAAATTAGTTGAGGATTTATATATGGATTTAAAGTCTGTGATATCCAAACTTAGTGCCTCTCCTTCCTATCAATAGAATAAATTCCACTGATTCGTATAGGTTTTGATTGATTCATAAGCAATGGTGGTTGTTACATCCAAGTATGGGATCCTTCGATCAAAGTCTTCTCAACAGTGGTGGTAGAGTAGCATGAATTCTAACCTTGTACAAAAACCTATGGACTAAGAAACAAGATGAAATTTTATGGTTCAAACCCAGTGAATATACTTTTTTGTGGTGGAATATGATAGTTCATTCGATCTTTGAGTTAGTATAGACAATGTCACAATGACGAATTGAGATATGTCTCTTTTAATTAGTTAATCTAGAAATTGTTAAATATGGAATTATTCTTACATCAGAAGCATCAACAAAGTGCATGTATGAAAATGAGTATATATAGAGAGATTTTATTTGTGTTGCTTTGATATGCCCTAGTTAGAAAATACTAATAAATTTGCGTATCTGATTTTTCTTTTTGTCTATATATCCTTTTATTATTATATCATTCTGAGATATATGTTTTAAAAAAATCTAGGTGGCAAACATTTTTTATTTAGCTAATAAACTTATTTTAACTAACATGTCTATTTTTATAAGTGGGTTTAGGATTATAAAAAGAAAAGAAACCACAATAGGTGATAATAGTTAATTATCATATCATATCAATTAGTCTGTTGATATTAGCGTTAACTCATTACTTTATTTGTTGAGTTATTGTTGAAAAGAAGTCTAAGAATTATTATAATATTCAGAGATTAATCTTTAAAAAATTAATAGTATAATTAAATTTCAAAAGTTAATTTAATACATAAGTTAAATCTCAAGAACAACTTTAAAAATTTAGTGATATAAATTGATAAAATGTAAAAAATTAATATATTATTCACCAAGTATTATTCCTATCACTATTCTCTATTTATAATCCCACGAGTTTATTCTATCACAGCTGCATGTTTATTTGCATACTTGTTGATATTTATGACTCATGTTATATATTTAAATTCTTTTTGGCAACTAAATCTAATTAAATTTAAATTTAATAAAAATTAATTTTATCAATGAGAATATAAATACATATTTTAACTACGTGAACGTTTCTGTATTTCTTTTTTCTTTCTTTTTTTTTTCTTTTTTTTGCATTTTTTCTCTTTCTTTTTTACGTTATTTTTTTTCTTCTCGTGTTTTCTTCTTATCGTCGTTCTTTTATTGATGTTGTTGTTGCGGGTTTTTTTTCTTTTTCTCCTCCTCTTCCTAATATTTTATAACATTATGCATTTTTTTTTCTTTATTTGATTTTTTTATTTTTATTCTTTTTAAGAGATTAAAATCAGAAGAATAATGAGAAGATAAAACCAAAAAAAAAAAGATGATGAACAAGAAAAGAAGAAAAAGAAGATGATGATAATGATGAAGAATAAAAAGGAGGAGAAGTTATTTTGAGTTCGGTGCATTTTAAATTTGAAATTTGGTGTATTTTGAATTTTGGTGTATTTTGAATTTAATTTCGGTGCATTCTAGTTTTAACTTATTTTAAATTGAGTTTGTTTGTGTGTCGTCATTATTAAGAAATTTCGGTGCATGCTGTATTTAAACTGTTATACATATAAAAAGAAGACAACGATAATAACAATAACGATAGTGATGATGATAATAATGATGATGGAGGAAGATGGAGGAAGATGGAGGAAGAGGAGGAGGAAGAGAAAAAGAAAGGAGGGTTATTATTTAGTATTTTTGGTGTATTTTAAATTTAGTTTCGATACATTTTATATTTAATTTCAGTGTATTCTGGTCTGAATTTATTTTAAATTGCTATATATATATGAAGAAGACGACGATAATGACAATAACGATAACGATAATGATAATAATGATGATGGAGGAGGAAGAATTGAAGAAATTCAAATGAGAAATGAAAGAGAAGGAAGAGGAGAATAGAAGTGGTGAGGTGGTAGTGATGGTAACAACAACAATAATAAAAAAGAAAGATAAAGAAAAATGAAGAGGAGGAGGAGAAGAAGAAGTAGCATTAAGAGTGAAAAGAAAAAGAATAAAAAAAAACAGTCTATAAAAAAAAACTGTTAAAAGACAGTTACATATAATATAATGTCGTGTTTAATAATGTGTAAATGTCAATTAAATTATACCAATTTAATTTAATTTAGTTGAATAATTAATTTAGTTGTAGAATATTATTGATATTTATTTCTATTTGAAAAGAATTACTAAACACAATATTTGTTTGAGAAATAAGGACCAGACTGAATCTCTAACGTGTATGCCTGAGATAGTGACAGATGTCCACGTACAAGCTTTTTGAAACTTAAACCAGTAAATATTCAAATAGTAAATAAAAGCTTATCGAGATTTGTCATAAACTTAGGGTCTCACTTTTCAATTTTTTTTAACAGAATAAAATATAATTTTTTATTATTAATTTTATAAATATAATTAAAATTAAATATGAAAAAAAATAATAAAAAATTAAATTAAATAATTGATACTATCTCATTTTTTTTACTTAGAAAATCCGCTCCCAAGTCCTTTGAACCCATCTTTTTGTATTTGTACAATGATAGAGCTGGATATTTAATTCTACGATCCTATATAATAATAACGAGCAAATGCAATATTTTTTAGGATAAATAATGTAAACAATCAAGGAAATATGGCATTCGACTTTTATTGGAAGGTAAAAATTCTATTTGTAATTATTTTTATGTGAATTTAATAATTAAGAGTTATTAAATAATATATTAAATTATTTAATAATTTTTAACTAATAATTTTATATCAAAATAAATATATGTGAGTTTGTACGATTATTTAGCTATGCGAATTCATTTTCGATTCATATATATTATGCATCTTAAGAGTTTGATTTTATTTTATTTTTTATGGTATCCTTTAATTTAGTAAGTCAATGAGTAATTTATCTAAGATCTAAATTTTAAATTTAAATTTATTATTAGCCAATAAATTTAACTTATTATATAGACAAAACATTATTAAAATTCTCAATTATTATTTAAACGAATAACTAAACTGGTTATTCGATGAACCTAAGTTAATCTTTGGTTTTCTTATCTATTGCAATCATGGTCTCTTTTTTGTTTTTTTTTTTTTTGGGTATTTTGCA
>NC_029777.3:102351496-102369764 GCF_000817695.3 Arachis duranensis | reverse complement strand
ATGGTCCCTTGGAATTTGAATTTTTTGTATTAATTTTTATATAAAATACTCATAACATTATAATTGTTCATTTTGTAATAAAATAGAACTAAAATTTTACTAATAATTTTAAATTAAATATTTATATAAAATTTTAATTTTTTTAGTATAAACACTTTTTATAATTATTATGAATAAGTTTATGAAATTTAAAAATAGCTCAAAAGATGTTATGAGTATTATAGAGAAACGAGTACATCTCAAATTTTTTATTATAAACATTTTTTATGATTTCTACTGTGATAAAAATTTCATGTTCAGTTCCTATTTATATACGTTAGGCATATACTAAATCGAATTAACTCAATTTGGTTATATAATATTATTTTTTTAATTTATAAATTATTGATGGTGTGAAAAAGTATTGTAAATCAAAACTAATAAATTCCATTTAGCATAAGCTACATATCATTGTAAATCGATTTTAATGGATTCAATTTATCAGTAGGTATAAATCAACTCCATTTGCTTCTATTTAGTAAGGACGTCATAATTTAAAGCTATTAGCTTCGATTTACATGTGAATCAGAAGTTACATGTAATTTGAACCTTATGAATTCAATTTATTATGTGTTTGTCTAAATCAAATTTATTTAATTCGATTTATATAGAAATGCAAATGGAAATTTTGACGTAGCCTTTTATGATTTGGGGGATTCACGTAATTTTGGCAAGTAATTGATTTATTAAGATTTTTTTGTCCTTAATTTAAGTATAATACTAAAATTATTATGTTATTATTATAAGTAACAATCAAGATAGAAAATTTACAAATATTTATAAATTTGTTTATTTTTTTCAATCTTATTTAATTTGAAGTTGATATAAAAATTTAAATTTAAAGAATTCTTTTTCTCGCATAATTTTGATTGCTAAAAATGTTTTTTCTTTTAATTTTATATTTAATATCTTAAATCATCTTTAGTTTTATTATTCTTTTAAAGTTTTTAATTTTTTTTTTCATAATTTTTTTAACCATTTTTCATACACATATCTATCGTTATCTTTTTTTCATTAAGTATTAAAAAGATAGAAAAGAGTACTACATGTACTCATTAGAATAAAAAAAAGGACAACAAGAATAGAAGTTATGTATAAAATAAAAAAGGTAACGGTAAAAACAAGGAAGAAATTAAAGATATTTAAAATAAGATTGAAGAAATACATTTTTTTATCTATTAGAATTATGGATGGAGATAAAGAATAATTCGAATATAAATTTTTAAATTTGCTTCTATTTAAACAGGATTAAGGAAATAAATAAATTTAATAATATTTATAAATAACTCATATTTATATAATATTAATGGGTTTTTATATTGATTTTGTTACACATAATAACAACAAAATATTTTTTAATTTAAATTTATTTATTTTATACATTTTACAGGTTAAATAACTTAAAGTATTTTATTCTTTTATAATTTATTTTTAATTATTAATATTAAATTTATAATTTTAAAAATAAAAATATAAAATTAATTTCTTAAACTCAATAGAAAAGTGGCTGAATAGGAATGTGAGCCGCTAGTTAAAGTAGCGATCGAATTAGTAGGAACATGAAATAAGTGAGGAAAGTCTATCAGTTGTTAAGCGGTCATTAATTCCTCACTAAATAAATTTTTGATTAGTGACTCAATTGCGACCAGTTACTTCTAACATTTTCTCGGTTAGCTTTGGATTTGTTATAATTCTGCGATGGATTTCCAACGAGATTAGCGAATAATTTGCTACAAAATAGGTAGGATATAGCTTTTGCTTTACGACAAGATTGCAGTTGCCAAGTCGCTCGCTAAATTAAACTTGCGACAACTTAGCGACAAATGTATTTCGCCCGCTAATCAGCGACTTAAAATCAGCGAACGAAGTGTGTCAGTTGTTAAACAGTCGCAAATTCCTTGCTACTTAGGTCATAGGTGCTCAATATCCATATTTCCACTTTAGCGACTAATTAGCAAGGAACACTTTCCTAGCTGAATGATATATGCGTTGCGACGAGTTAGCGACGACTGTTTTTTGTCGCTACCCTAATTTTGAATTTTACAATATTATGCGACAAATTAGCGAGAAATGAATTCCTCGCTAAAAATAAAAACTTTGGCGACAAATTAGCTAGGAATTTGTCCATCACAGAATGCATTTCAAGTCTTTGTGACGGATTAGTTAGGGACATTGTTCTTCGCTAATTGTATATCAAACACTTGCGACGGAATAGTGACAATAATATCCCTCGCTACTTTACTTTTATTCGATTGAACCCCTAAGTGACTGATTTGCGATAACATTGTCACTCACAAATTAATTTGTGAGAAATTAGCGAGAAAATTTTCCTCGCTCTTTTTTTAGCTACAAAAGTCAATCTGCGAGAAACAAACTTACTCGTAAATCTCTCGCTAATCAGTCGTTTTTCTCAAGTTCGGATATTTTGTGACCGCTCATTAATTTTGTCGTAAGTGCGTCACTAATTCCTCGCAAGTTAGTGACAGATTAGTGACAAAAAATATTTCTCGCAAAGATTCATCGTTAATTTGTCAAATTCTTGTAGTGTTAATCTGAAAATTGTTAAATATGGAATTATTCTTACATCAGAAGCATCAACAAAGTGCATGTATGAAAATGAGTATATAGAGAGATTTTATTTGTGTTGCTTTGATTTGCCCTAGTTAGAAAATACTAATAAATTTGCGTATCTGATTTTTCTTTTTGTTTATATATCCTTCTATTATTATATCATTTTGAGATATATGTTTTGAAAAAGTCTAGGTGACAAACAATTTTTTATTTAGCTAATAAATTTATTTTAACCAACATGTCTATTTTTATAAGTAGGCTTAGGATTATGAAAGAAAGAGACCACAATGAGTCATGATAGTTAATTATCATATCATATCATATCAATTTGTCTGTCGATATTAGCGTTAACTCATTACTTTATTTGCTGAGTTATTATTGAAAAGAAGTTTAAGAATTATTATAATATTCAGAGATTAATCTTAAAAACATTAATAGTATAATTAAATTTTAAAAGTTAATTTAATACATAAGTTAAATCTCAAGAACAACTTTAAAAATTTAGGGATATAAATTGATAAAATGTAAAAAACTTAATATATTATTCACCAAGTATTATTCCTATCACTATTCTCTATTTATAATCCCGAAAGACAAGAGTTTATTCTATCACAGCTGCATGTTCATTTGCATACTTGTTGATATTTACAAGTCATGTTATATCTTTAAATTTTTTTGACAACTAAATTTAATTAAATTAGTTCAAATTTAATAAAAATTAGTTTTATCAGTGAGAATATGAATACACGTTATAATTATGTGAACGTTTTTACATTTCTCTCCTTCTCTTTTTTTCTTCTTTTTCTCTTTTTTTTTTCGTATTTTTCTCTTTTTTTTGAGTTGTTTTTTTCTTCTTCTCGTGTTTCTCCTTATCGTCGTTCTTTTATTGATATTGTTGCTGCGTTTTTTTCTTTTTCTTCTCCTCCACCTAATATTTTGTAACATTATATGTTTCTTCTTTTTCTTTGTTTGATTTTTTTATTTTTATTCTTTTTAAGAGATTAAAATCAGAAGAATAATGAGAAGATATAACAAAAAAAAAAGATGATGAACAAGAAAAGAAGAAAAAGAAGATGATAATAATAATGAAGAATAAGAAGGAGGAAAAGTTATTTTGAGTTAGGTGCATTTTGAATTTGAAATTTGGTGTATTTTGGATTTAATTTCGGTGTATTGTGAATTTAATTTCGGTGCATTCTATTCTTAACTTGTTTTAAACTGAGTTTGTTTGTGTGTCGTCATTATTAAGAAATTTCGGTGCATGCTGGATTGAAACTGTTATACATTTAAAAAGAAGACAACGATAATAACAATAACGATAGTGATGATGATAATAATGATGATGGAGGAGGAGGAGGAGGAGGAAGAGGAAAAGGAAGGAGGAGATCAAAGAAATTTAAATAAAGAGTTTTGAGTTATTATTTAGTAATTTCGGTGTATTTTGAATTTAGTTTCGATGCATTTTAGATTTAATTTCAGTGCATTCTGATATGAATTTATTTAGAATTGCTATACATATACAAAGAAGACGACGATGATGACAATAACGATAACAATAACGATAATGATAACGATGATGATAATAATGATGATAAAGGAGGAGAAAAAGAAAAGAGGGATTGAAGAAATTTAAATGAGAAATGAAAGAAGATGAAGAGGAGGCGGAGATAGAAGTGGTGACGTGGTGGTGATGGTGACAACAACAATAATAAAAGAGAAAGATAAGGAAAAATGAAGAGAAGGAGAAAAAAAAGCAGCATTAAGGATGGAAAGAAAAAAAATACAAAATTTAAATAAAAAAATGAATTATTATTAACGATGATAATAGTGACGTATTTAGTAATGTGTAAATGTCAATTAAGTTATACCAATTTAATTGAATTTAATTAAATAATTAGTTTAGTTGTAGAATATTATTCAATATTTATTTCTATTTAAAAAGAATTACCTCAGACAGAATCTCTATCGTGTATGTCTGAGACGGTGACAGATGTCTGTACAAACTTTTTGAAATTTAAGCTAGTAAATTTTCAAATAGTAAATAAAAGCTTATGAGATTTGTCATAAATTTAGGGTCTTAGAAAAATGGATAGTTTCAATTTTTTTTCACACTTAAAAAAATAAAATATAATTTTTTATTATTAATTTTATAAATAAAACCAAAATTAAATATAAGAAAACAATAAAAGATTAGATTAAACAATTGACACAATCTAATTTTTTTCACTATAAAAAATTCGCTTCCAAGTTCTTAGGACCCATCTTTTTGTATTTGTGCAATGATAGAGCTGGATATTTAATTCTATGATCCTATATAATAATAACGAGGAAATGCAATATTTTTTAAGGTAAATACTGATATATAGTTATTTTTATATAAAATTAAAAATTAAAAGTTATTAAATAATAACTTAATTAAATATATTAAATTATTTAATAATTTTTAATTAAATATCATTATTTAATTATGCAAATTCATTTTCGATTTATATATATTATGCATCCTTAAGAGTAGGAGTAAAACAAATCAGGCGGCCTGCCAGGGACCTGTAGCCTGACTTGCATTTGGTCTGGTCTGGCCTGTTATAAAATAGGTACAGGTCCAAACTCTTTTAAAAGTCTTAATACATTAATAGGTCAAACTCAAGTTCACTAATTAGCCTTATAGACCTGTCAGACCTGTTATTTTTATTAAAAAATAATTTTTTTAAATAATATTTTTATTTTTGTAAAAAAAATTATCAGGCCTTTTAACAAGCTTCAGGTCAGGCCAGACTGAATAACAGGCCAGGCCTAATACTTTATAAAGAGCCTATAACAGACTGCAGACCAGGCTCAAGCCAATTAACTGTATGACAGGCCAAACCTGTTAAAAACAAAGCATAACCTGACCTGGTCTGTTTTCACCCCTACTTAAGAGATTTGATTTTATTTTTTTATGGTATCCTTCAATTTAGTAAGTCAGTAATTAATTCGTCGAATATCTAAATTTTAATTATAAATTTATTATTGGCCAATAAATTTAACTTATTATATAGACAAAACATTATTAAAGCTCTCAATTATTGTTTAAACTTTAAACGAATAACTAAACTGATTATTCGATGAATCTAAATTAAGTTTTGGTTGTCTTATCTATTGCAATCATGGTCTCTTTTTTGTTTTATGTTGGATGAACCGTTATGAGGCTGCGCCCATACGAGGCCCATGAGAGCCTTTCGGGCTTGCACGAAACAAATTCTTATCAGGGGACCCAAATTGCCTTGCATAGTTGCATCTCCTCAAAATAAACAAATAAATGATGACGAGAAAACTACCGTCAATTAAACCAAAATTACTCTTAAGGTTGCAAAAGAATAATGAAGTGGCGTCCCAAAAAATGTTATCGATTTGTTTGAAGGCAGCTACTCTCATGAAAATGTCAAAAACATCTTTTTATGATGATTTTTGTTTAAAAAGTATAATTTATTTATTTTACAACACTTTAAATAAAAGTAACATTTTTATTTCAAATAAAATCAAATCCTACAATCTATCATCTAATGGTCAAAATGATATATTTTCATATAATGACAATCATTAAATCTTTATTGGAGTAGCCACCTTGTTTAAATTGTTAAAATTCTAAAGAGTTTTGTTAGTAACTATGTTAACAACATTTGTTAAGAGTTTAAACGTAAATAGCTTTATTAAAAGAAGAAGTATAGGAAGTTAACAAAGTATTTGTACAATATATATAATAGAAATTTAAGAATGTTCGATTTAATAAGATATCAGATATTTATTATCCCTGCTAACTAAATTATTATTCTAGAAATATGGGTGTATTGTGTTTGAGAAATGAGTATTATTTTATTCTAAATGTTCATTTTTTAATTCATATTGGGCCAAATAAATAACTAATTGTACACGTTATACAAATATTCTATTGACTCCCTAACAGGATTCATTAAAAATATTAATTGACAATTAATAAAATAATTAATAAAAATTAAATAAGATAAATTCTGATTTTTTTTTCTAATATTATTAAAAAGATGTAAAAAATATAAAATATCATGATTCATACGTGCATGTTCTATTAATCTGTGTGCAGAGTTTATATTAATATTTAATATAAGTACAAATTATATGATATTTATTTCTACATGAATATTGCAAAAATAGATAAAAGATTAAAATATTGATATTTAAATCAATTGTTGACAAAAAAAATTAATCTTCTAGAATTTCTTTAACAATAAATGTATGTAAATTTGCTTTATCTATAAAATCCTTCCTTTCTTTCCATGTTCTTCACAAATAAAATCCAAATTGTAATAAAATAATGGAACTAAGATTAATAATGGACTAATCCCATCACATTATTCTATAAAATCTGAGTTTTTGTTTTTGAGATGTGAACTCGTCATATCCAGATAACAGAGTTCATATTAATTCCCCTGGTTTCAGATCCATTTCACTCATGAATCTTACGTGAATCCAAACAGAGCCTTAGTAATCCGAAAGAAAACTCCGGAAAGAAGTACCTTCTTCTTCTTCTTCTTGTCCGTACAGCAACCACGGCATTGGAGGTGGCTGATACATCCATGCATCCTCGGAGTCCACAAACACAAACTCCTTCCGGTACTCGTCCCCGGTTTCGAGCCTCGGAAGCTCAATAATCTCCGTCAGCTCGAAAGTCAGCGAGGACGAGGACGGGGACGAAGAAGGTATTAATAACTCAAACTTGTCCATGTGAGCTGCCTTCGCCGCGGCAGCCTGGACGTCGCGAGGCGCCAAGGATGCCGGGCGAGGAAGGCAGTTTTCAAGGTCAGGAAAATTCAGAATGGCGGAATTTCCTTTGATGCTTAGTGCGGCCACGTCGTGAGCCCTGGCCGCCATCTCCGGTGTCGGAAATGTGCCCAGCCATATGCGCGATTTCTTGCGCGGCTCCCGGATTTCCGACACCCATTTCCCCCAGTTCCGCATCCGTACCCCTCGGTACACCGGGTGCTTGTTGTTTGAGTACGTTTTGCCCTTTAATTTCGTTGAAGACGATTGTTTTAGTGGTGGCGGCGGCGGCGGCGGTGATGCTGAGAAAGAAAATGATAACGAGTTTGAGGTGCTTTCAAGCTCCGAAATGGAAGCATTCATATTGTGTTTAATTGGAAGGTGCTTTTTTATTCTTAATGGATTGTGGAAGAAATTAAGGTTAGGGGAATTAATTCAGAGAACTAGCTAAGTAGTGTGTACGTGCGAGTGTATTATGATGATGAATATGTGGATATAGTTGATGAGCTTTGTGCTTCGCAATGCCCATGATATCGTCATATATATATATATACACAATACTATAAAGATTCACATATATATACAGGGACCTAGCTAGCAAGGAAATGAATTATTAAGCACCCTCATAGAAATATGGAATCATTCCATATTTGTATTTATGATAAAAATATGAATAATAGAACAAAAATATAGTGGTGGTTATATATTCATTAATATACAAATATAAATATTAAGATTAAGTAAGAGCATAAATATTTATGGAGGCATTTTAATTGATAAAAATATTTTTGAAGCGGTCCTAATCGAAAATTTATTAATATAGGAGATATTTTATTTTTATTTAAAAACTTTGAATTTAAGAAATAAAATATAAAAGAATTTCTCACACATTTTGTTAGGTAGATAATGGCTTTTGTGAACAATGTAAACAATAAACTCTAAAATTGGCCCAATAAAATAAAAACACACTACACCCTAAATTACTCACATAAATTTTAATATTAGAATTACCATCCGCACACCTAATAAATTTAACATCCGATATATTCATTATTCATATTGTTTAATATTTTCATTGTCTACCTATATTTTTTCATATTTTTTTTGTCTTTTTTTTCCGGTATCTCTGTCAAACATTAGGCTAAGGTATTAAAATCCCAATTTGCATGCTCTCCGTTGTAATTTAATATATCATTTATGTACTTTTTTTTTTCTTGTATTATTAAGGGTATTGTCATTTATACTTCAAATTTGATAATTGTGACTAATTTTTGTTTTGATATTTGTACAAGGTTGCCAAAAGGTTTTGTGATGTAGAATAATTTGATTTGAAGGTTTTAATTGAGTTTCCAAGTTCGAACTGAAAGGTGACTAAGATTGAACTAACTAACAATCTCTCTGCATCTACCCATCATCATCCATGTGCTATCGTCATTCAATAATTCTGTTCTAACTTCGAATGCGTCCATCCATACTTGACTCTTAACCAATTACTTAAATTGATCAGAAATACTTCATTTCTTTTGGGAATGCGGTCCTCAATAACTCGCTATATATAACACCCATGCATCCCTCGTAATAATAAATTGATTGAAGAACCTCCACCTTCGGTGGTAGGGGGTGGAAGTGGACCAGAATATCCCATCAAATTTATGATTCAGCTCGTTTTAAGTTAGGTTCGATTTATTTTATTAAATAGGTTAAATTTAAATTTTTTATCAAATTATTAGTTAAAAAAATCAGATTATAGAGTTTTTTTAGATTATAGACTTTAAAAAAAATCTATAAAATTCGTTGAACTGGCTTTTAAATTTATTTTTTGGAAATATTTTTTATTTGAACTATTAATTATTCACTCGTAATAAATCTAAAATAAAACTAAAAAATTCAATAGTCAAAAGTAGTTAATATTGTAATCCTTTTTTTTTAAGAAAGAGTTTGTATTTATAGCTAGATCGTAAGTATAGTTATGATATATGACTAACAATTGATATATAAATGAATTGTGATTTACAATTATAAATTATAAAATCTAGAATATATCTAATGTCAATTTAGATTTTTCAAAGTTTATTATTTTGAATCATAATTCACAAAATAGGTTTATTGTAAGTTTATTATCAGACTTTTAAACAGGTCGAACTCGAACTTGAAAAAAGCCCATAAAAAATAATACGGGCCTGCTACACATACAAGCAAAAAGGTCCTACAAGTTTTACAAGTTCCCAACCCACACATCATTCACACGCGCACTCATCTCACTTTGAATGGAGCGTAAATTACACGCGTCCCACTCAAACGGTTTCTCTTCGCAAATAGCGCTCCTTAATGGCGCACTCTTCCACTTCTCCAACCCGTTCAAAGAAAACACAAACCGTCCATTTTCGAGCAACATTCCAAACTGCAGAGATAGCACTTGTCGCGAAGATTAGAACTCTCCATCAACACAACGTAGAACTCTCGATCAAGAATCTCAAGAAAAAACGAAGTTATAATACTCAAGGTACGTTATGTTACTATTTCACTCATATTCTATATTTTTCAGATTTCGAAAATAAAGAACTAGGTTTTACTATTCTTCTACATTCTTCTAGGTTTTACTGTTCTTGTTCTAAGTCTCATTTTACAGTTTTTAATATTCTACTTGTTCTACGTTTTACTGTTATTTTTGGTTCTAGGTTATAGTGTTCTTCTTAGTTGTTCTAGGTATTACTGTAGTTGTTTTTCTAGTTCTTCTGGTAATTGATTGTTTAGAATATAATGCATAATTTGCTGGGTGTATATGGAGTAACTTGTTGGGTGTATATCACATACTTTGTTGGGTGTATATTTCTGAACTGATCTACTGTAATATATTTAACAGTTGCAACTGTTCTAATATTTGCTTGTCCATGGGTATATATTGCTTGATCTTGTAATGTTGCTTGACCTTGTATATTTATACATGTTTGAGTGATATCTGACTGATATCTATGGGTGTATCTGACTCATATCTATGGGTGTATCTTATTTATATCCTTGGGTGTATCTTGCTGATATCTATGGGTGTATTTTTCTGAACTAATATACTGTAATATATATTCAACAGTTGCACTGTTCTAATATTTGATTGTCCATGGGTGATATTACTTGACCTTGTAATATTGCTTGCCCTTGTATATTAATGCATGTTTGAGTGATATCTGACTGATATCTATGTGTGTATCTGACTCATGTCTATGGGTGTATCTTATTTATATCCTTGGGTGTATCTTGCTGATATCTATGGGTGTATTTTTCTGAACTGATATACTGTAATATATATTCAACAGTTTCACTGTTCTAATATTTGATTGTCCATGGGTGTATATTGCCTGAACTTGTAATGTTGCTTGCCCTTGTATATTAATGCATGTTTGAGTGATATCTGACTGATATCTATGGGTGTATTTGACTCATATCTATGGGTGTATCTTATTTATATCCTTGGGTGTATCCTGCTGATATATATGAGTGTATTTTTTATTTCAGAAAAAATGGCAGCTAGAAACCAAGTTGGAAGAAATGTAAGTGTGCTTAGATGAAATAAATGTCAGCTAGGTAAATGTGTTTAAAAAGTAAATAACTCTGTATTACATTTCTCAATTAACATGGTTGATTAAACAGAATATTCTTTTTAACTGTAGGACGAGGTGGACCACTTTAAAGTGGAATATGCTTTCAAGATTCTATTCCATGACATGAATCTAGACAAAGCTGAAGCCATTAAGAAAAGTAATGCAATAAGAATGTCCAAGCCATCCTCGTTTTTATTGAGTCCATATTGTCAGATAGATTTTGAGGATATTGACACTGTTTAATGTAAATGTTTTATAGTCCTGTAACAAATTGAACACATGCTGTAAAAATTTTCCAATTATAGTTCTGTTTATTGTAAAATTTCTTTCAATAATTAAAATCTCTCTGCTGTATTCAAAATGTATGAATTACAGGTACTATAATATGAAGAAAAAAATCAAACTAAATATACATCCATAACTTGCCATTTTTTACACCCAAAGAACGTTGAATATACACCAAAAAATCTATCCCCCTAATGCTTTATCCCTAAAACCCTAAACACGAAACACTTAAAACCTAAACCCTAACCCGTACCCCGTAAATCATAAAACCCTAAACCCTAATACCCAAAACCCTTAAACCATTGTAAAAAAAATAAACAGTATTTTATAACATAGAGATCCTTTGCGTGCTTTTCATCCCTGTCCAGAAGTGGTGATCCAGATAGATTGGAACCCATATATGACAGTCTTCATAGAGATCTGCAGAATACACCCAAACACAGACTATAAATACACCCGAAGAAAATTAAATTTACACCTCTGCAGCAGATTTTAAACAAACATTACCTGGAAGCTACTTGTTGTCCATAAGACTAAAATTCAGCAGAAATTCATTCCAATTCCTATCAAATGAGTCTTTAATATGAGAGTTCCAAACAAGTTCGCTCATTTCTTGTTCAATTTCTGCACGTCCCTTGTACCCGTTTAATTTGCTTGGAATCTTCTTCATGATGTGCCAAATACACCAACGGTGAATTGTTGTTGGCATACGGGCCTCTAAAGCCCCTTTTCATTGATGCGCATTGATCGACGAAAAATCCTTTCGGAGCATTTTCTCCCATGCAATGAAGCCAACATTGAAATAACCATTTGAATGATTCAATTTCTTTGTTTTTCATCAAAGAGCATCCGAGAAGTGTTGACTGACCGTGGTGATTCACCCTGACAAAAGAACCACAAACCAAATTATACCTGAAACAAATTACCATAGTGCAGAATGGAAAATCATTACGTACACCCAACAAATGCTTTGTATACACCCAAAAAACACCCAATATACACCTCTGTGGCAGATTCATAAAACACATTAATTTAGAATCATAAAAAGGGACAGTTTATTATCTGTTTGTATTGTATGTGGTGTCAAATGAAATAGCATCTCCGAAATACTAGTTCCTGTAAAATTTTCTAGCATCTTCAAGAGTGGTAAAGGTCATTCCAACCTTCGGAATAAACTGGTCATCAACAACAGAGAGAGGCTGCAGAATACACCATGTCAAAAACTATAAATACACCCAATCATTGGTAATATAATACACCCGAACGGCACCAACTCAACCAAAATGAAAATAAAAGCCATAAGCTGTAAATACACAGGCTGCAGAATACACCATGACGAAAACTAAAAACACACCCAATCATGTCTCATATAATACACCCGAACGACAACAACTCAGCTAAAATAACAGAAAAAGCCATAAATGTAAATACACCCACACTACCGAAACAAATACACCCAAAGAAAGCTTTGATCTACACCCGAGCGTCTGCTATAAATTCCAGATAATCAATCAAAACTAATACATTACATTCAATCCACAAATTTATGTTGACGCGTTAGTCTCACAGTCAATGTTCACGAATTATTCAGCTACACAATGCTATACAAATTACTGTAACAAAATTCAGAGTAAACGTATGTAAATCAAACCTCAAGAACTTCGTTAGATTCAAATTCATAATCCACTTCCCCCTGATTCAGCTGAGAATCTGAGGTTGAATCATCCATTATCTTCAAAACGAATCCAAACTTTGATTTCAGTAAACAAAAATCGATAGAAAACGAAGCTAGAGTTAGAAAGAGAGAAGAACAAGAAGAAGAAGAACGAGAAGAAGAAGAACGAGAAGAAGAATGAAGAAGAAAACAAATCTAGAAATAAGGAGAGAAGAACGAGAAGAAGAAGAAGAACGAAAAAGAAAAGAAATCTTTTAAATTTGGTAGTTACATATACGCGGGATCTTTATATAGCGCGTGTATTGGACGTAGGGTATGCAGCGCGTTTTGTGGGTTTATTGCTTAATGAACTTGTAAAGCATACAAGTCCTAATGGCTTGTATGTAGAGCTTTTCTGAAAATAATATACCTAAATTTGGTCATATATTTATAATGCAATATAAATTGAGTGAGGCTCATTTAAACCAAAATTCAACCGGATTCGATTATTTTTACCCCTATTCAAAAGTTATTAAATCTTTATATATATATATAATACTTCTTTCAACTTTTTATATTAATTATATTATGTGTGTACACAAAAAATTAACTGCTAAATTAATCATCTTAATGAAATATATATTAAAAGTTACTCCAAAAGGGAAAATTACCTCATACTTGTAAAGATACTTAGACTATCATACTCATAATTTTAAGCAATACGTACGAAACATTATACGTCATATTCAATGCATGCTTTCAGTTAAATTAAATATAAAATAAAGAATATGTATTAATAATAAAGACTCTTCTAATACAAAATGAGTTATAGTTCAAATGACATATATTTTATATTCACTCTCTTATATTCACTTAAAAAATTGCATATTCGAACTTTCTTATCTTTAATAAAAAAAAAATAAAAACTCTCCTAATATGCATACAATTTGAAGTTCAATAAACATGTAGAGTAATTTCTTTTCATGATATTCTCCGTCCTATGTTATTATCTATTTTGAAGAGTAAATTATTACTTTTATTATGGAAGATTTGAAATGCTAACAATTTTAATTATAAAAAATATAAAATTTATTCTTCTTAAAAAATTCAGTTAGTTTGACAAAATTATATAAAAAAATGAATAATTAAGTATTTTTATCGAACATTTTTAAACCAATCAAATCGTTAACGAATATCGAGTTTGTTTATATCTTTTGTTAATTACGAGAATTGCCAAATATATTAAACAATAGATTTGAAGTGGTTGATACATTTTTTTACTATTGATTTTGAGATCAAATCTTAATATGAGAAAATTAGTACTTGAAAAGTCATATATACCCCTGTAATTTAAAATCTCAAATATTTGAATAAAATGATCTCTAACGAAGAATATCCATAATATTTTATAAAAGAAAAAAGACTGCTCTTTAGTAATTAATAATATATGACAAGACCAACTAAGGCATGCATGTGAGTGCTTTTAAAACCTAGATTATAAGAGCCAGCAATGATTTAGGTATTTGGACCCTCTTTGATATCTTCCCTTTTGTAATTCCAAATATATATTATTTGCCACTCCTAATAGGGGCAATGATCTCTTTATATGTTTGTTTCCTCTTCATTTTTAGAACTTTAAAATACTAGTCTTCGAGCTACATTATTGGTTAAATTATTCAAGGACAATCGTCCAAAGTATATTTGGCACTTTTAACTTGTATTGATTTCTGTTTTTTATATTTCTTGATTGTTGATGGATGCTCATCAAATTTTATTTAAAATGAATAATAATGCAGTAGATATTATGAGAAAACTTTAAGCTAAGGAATAATAATTTTATAGACGTAAGACTAGAGAAAAAGAAAAGCTATGACAATCAACAAATGGACAAATAAAACCAACCGAAATTAACAAAATAAACTGAACCTTATACAAGTTTTATCTTATTAAATGTCATCACTTTTTTAAAGATATTTAATTTTTTGTATTTTTTTTCCATTATTCTTTTGTTTGTCAGAATCCTATCCTAAAACTTACCATACCCATAAAAAAAAATTATTTGAAATGCAGTATTATTACTGACCTTTTGAAATACTTAATATATACAAATCTTTCTCATAATATTTTTAGAATATATACAACCATATGTAAACTCAGCTCAGCACGCATTATTATAAGAATAATATTATACTACTAACAAAATTTAAAAATAATATTTATATTGATCTCTGAAGTTATATTTGTATCTTAATTTAATTTTTAAAATTTTGATTTACTCAATTTAATTTTTTAATTTAGTATTTGTAATTTACGTTAGTCTTTATCTTTATTTTTGTTACAGAACCATTAATTATATGTTGAAATAGACCAACGATTACCCAAATTTCTTAATAATTATTTGAAGTGACAGTTAAAACTTTTTTTCTTATCTCAATTTACTTTTTACGGCAATTTATTTAAAACTCTACTCCTAATTTTACTTAAAAATTTTAAAGACTTTTTAGAGAATAAATTGAAATAAAATGCTTTAAATGCTATGTTAAATAATTATTAAGGAGTCTAATGTAACAGTTGTCAATCTATTTTAATATGTTGTTAATGATTTTGTGAATTACGAATATCAAATTAGATCAAATTGAATAAATTAAAATTTTGAGAATTAAATTGAGATGTGAACTTCAAGAGCAATTTGAATATTAATTTCAAAATTTATTATTTAATAAATAAAAATATTTTTTATTAAATTCTAAATCTAATAGTATAATGATAACGTATTAATTCAAAGTATTAGCTAATATAAAAGTGTTACCTCCTATCATTTCTCTCCTCATAAATCATAAGATTGTATGGACTATGGAGATCCAAACTCAAGCACAAAAGCGAAATACCTAACACCCAATTATTCCTCTTTTATATATATTTACCCTTAATACCTAACATTCATCTGTTAAAGTTTTTATTCTCATTGTGGTCTAAATTGTTAATATAGAAATTAGTTTAAGTAGATTTATAATTATTTATTAATTATATTGACAGTTAATTTATTTTATAATAAAAAAATATAACTGTTTATCATAAATTTTATAAAATTTAGGTTTTTATTTTTGATCATAAAACAACAAAAAATATACTTTAATTTTATCTGACTCTATAATTTAAGAATTAAAAACTTTAAATTAAATAAAAAATTTATTGACAATAATTAAAAGTACGTAAATTACTAATTTTATAAAATATCTAACATTATCAGCAACTATATACACATTTATTTTGTTTTACCATCATAATACATATAATACTCATTTTATAACCTTTAAATTTCGATTTGATTACAATACTTAAACTCCTTTATTCCACACGCTGAATCTTACAATTCTTTTCCCCACAAATTAAATATCTATGATATTCAAAAGTTAATGAAGACACTTTAACAAAACCAATATACAACAAAACTGATCATACCAAATCTGCGCTCGTGTTACCTTGTCCAAATTAATGAATTATGCTGTTCTTGCCACGTGTGAATTATATATTATCAGCAGAGGACGGAACTAAAAATTCTGTTTAAGGAGACCAACATAAAAATTGTAATTTAAAAGAGGGAAAAAAAAAATTAGGGAACCAAACTAAATTAAGAATTTTATGATAGTCTTTGTTTAAATTTATTTTTTATTATTTTTAATTTTTTATATAAAAAAATGAAATTAAATTAAACTTTTATAATTTATTTTAATTTATTATCAAACAAAATATAAAAACGCTACTTTTTATATTTTTATCTTTTGTATCTTGTTTTCAATGTCTTATTTTATCTTATTTTCAAAACTAAATGAAACCTATGTGTAAAAATTATTAGTTGGCATAGGCTATTGCCCCCTTTTCATATACAAAGTTCTACCCCTGATTATATTAGCCATGCATTTAACTCTAATAAGAAATGTTAAGATTAGTTAACACCTTTTATTATAATTAACTAACATTTTTTGCTAAGACTGTTTTTTTGAGAAATGTTTAAAAAAAATTATATTTTTTAGTAATATTATTTAACATTTTAGACCAACACCTTATTTTTATACTATTAGAATTTAAGATTTAAAGTTTAAAATTTAGAATTTAAGATTTAACCAACACCATATTTTTTAGATATTACGCACAAAAATATTTTTATTAGACAAATATTGATTTAAAAGGATAAATTTTATTGTTTATGTAGCATTATTCTATTTTTATACTATTAAGATTTCAAATTTAAGTTTTAAGATTTAAATAAGTCTATATTTTTTAGATATTACGTTAACAAATATTTTTATTGATAAAATATTAATCTAAAATAATAATTTTTTTTCTTATAACATTACTCAAGTCTAATAATGGACTAATCCGACACTGCCACACACATCAAAGTGACATTGCTATATCGAATTTTCCAAAGGCCCCATGCTTTCACTATTATATGTCAAGATTTGACACATTACATTACAAGCCCTTGCATAATAATTTACAAGTGCCAATTATTTATTATGATTCAAGTAAGTTTCGAAAAAAAGGCAGTGCTTTGAAGTTAATAACTAGGAAAATTAATTTTTGTCCTTATGGTGGTTGTTCTTTATGTACATTTATATTCATTCATTAGTTTGTAGCCTTTAGGGTACATATATATGGCTACTACTTTTGAGAAGAGGTTCAAATTGCACGTATCAAACGAGCTGTTGTCTCTTGATTGATACCTATTTCGACCCATAAAATGAATTTCCCAATTTACGCTATATGTTTTCTTTTCTTATCTTATTCTCCCTTACAATCTCTTCTTCAATAACATAGGGATTAATTTTTTATTGCCATTTGGAAGAAAAAAAATATTTGATGGGTGAAACAATTAATTTAAAATAAAAATAATACATGTACATAAAAAATTAATCATAAAATCATATATAATTTGTATGAGTTAAGTACGATTTTGGTTTTTAAGGTATAGACAAAAAATTTTTTCGTGTACAACCTTTTTTACATATAAAATCGTCCCTAAGATTTAAAATCAAATTTTAAAATCATTCTTTTTACTTAAATATTAAAATTTTGGACCAAATTACCGATAACAAAAAAATATAAAATAAAAAAAGAAAAAAATAAGAGAAAGAAAGTGTTTTTGTGAAAGGGAAAAAAAAAGAAAAAGAAAAAAAAAGATAGAGGAAGAAAAAGTTATCCACAATCTATCTCTGTTTTCACTTCTGTCGCTACCTCTATATAATTTTAATCTCTAAGATAACGACAATTTTGAAATCAAATTAAATGATATGGATGATTTTGTACGAAAAAAAAAGTTAAAAATAAAATTTTTTTGACCTATACG
>NC_029777.3:102340847-102351413 GCF_000817695.3 Arachis duranensis | reverse complement strand
GTTGTTTCATATATTTTATATTTTAATATATATTATTATAAATAATTTAATTGTTTGATAACTGATTATATATACATATATATAATTGAATCAAAATTCTTAAAACTTTGTTATGTTTAAAGTGAAAAGTAAAGCTTCTTAAAATGGGATGTGGCACCGTTTGTATTAGTAAGACTCATAGGATCCATCTAATCAGTGTACAAAAGTAGTGCAACTCTTGGAATTGACAGATTGAACAAGAGTTTTAGATAAGAAAACGATTAAGCACTATTAATGCTGAGACATGTGGGCCATGTAAAAGGAATGGATCTTGTCAAAGGCCCTAGATATGGCCATTCCATTTAACATCATCGGTTGGTGAATGAATTAGGAATATTATTAGGATGGTCATCATGATACCTTATTTTTTTTTTTAATTTAAGTTGATAAAATAAAATATTTTATTTTTAATACTTTTTCTGACAATTTTTTTTGGAATGTATTTAAATTTTGTGTAAATATCTTTTTTTTTCTATTTATTTTGTTACTTTTTTTTTGTAAAAATTTAATAATAATTAAATTCTAGAATTTTTTATTATAAAATTAAACTAATAAAAAAAAGTATATAATATATTTTTAACAAAAAATTTTGTATTATTTGAGTGAGTAGCTCTTTAGGTGAATGCCATCGAAGGCCAGAAAAAAAATTCTTAAGGCCCAATGACGAAAATTATTATTATTATTATTATTATTATTATTATTATTGCAAATTCATCATGTTTCGTTTACAAATGCTCCAGGGTTGTAGTTTTGAATTAAGAATGAAATATGGTGAATTTTTAAATGAAATAGAGTTTATTTTATCGTAGAAAATAATATGATTTGGGATAGTAGTCTTTTGGTTAATATTTGAATAAAGTTTGACCAATTAAAAAACCAAAATTCACATTGGCTTCTGTTTTCATTAATTTGTGAATATATTTTAAAGCGATATTATATGATGAATAAAATTTATTATTTTTATTAATATTTGGTTAATATATTTTTATATTAAATTTTAATTTAAATTATAATAGTATAAAAATAAAATATGACTCAAAATATTAGTTAATATTAATAAAAAATATTGGTCATAACAATTTTTTATTTGGTTTTTGATAGTATTTTTCATTTTTAGTCTGCGAGGTTAAAAAATTAATTTTTTGTGAATTTAAGTTTTATTTAAAATTTTGTTGCTAATTGTTCGGTTTCTCGGGTACCGGATGGATCGGAATGGTTCCTGGATAATAGGTGGGGCGTAATCTGGAAGCGGTTCGTGAGGGTGAAACGGGTAAGCCGACGTTCCGAGCTCTTGATGCGGAAGGGGGTGTCACATGCAAGGACACTCCGACGCCCAAGTCAGTCGAGTATACAGGTGAAAAAGAGGTAAAGTAGTGTATGACGTACCTTGGGGGAGGGGTAGGTCCCTCCCCATTTATACTGTGTCAGATATGGGCCCCGCAAGGACAGGCCCACCCTCCTCGAAACTTCCTCACACAGCTGTAGCGGAGAGCTATCAAGGACGCGTATCCGGGTCACTGAGGTAGCGTTTGGTTACTGAGACATAGACACTGAGACATAGATACAGTGGTACACGATGACACATGTCTGCTGTTTGGTTTGGTGAGACACAGATTTTCGAAGGACACGGGAAGACATAGATGGACACGGAGACACTAAATTTGTGTACCTCCAATTTGGTGAGACACTGAGACACAACTTGTGAGACACTAATTTTTTACTCTTTTACCTTTATTGAGTTTTTAAAATTTGTCTTCTTATCTTCCCAAATCTTTTTTTTTCTTTCTCTTTTAGATTCTACAACTAAATTTACTTTTCTATTTTTTCAAAAAAAAAATTTGTACATTTAATAAATTTTGATTAATCTTTGATAAATTCTGAACTTTAATTTTCTATTTTTTTTCAAAAATAATTATATATTTAATATTTAAATGATAATTTAAGATGGTATTAGAAGAAATAAAAAATTATTAGAAGAAATAAAAATTTAATAGTGATGGCATGCATTATTTGGGATAATAGGTGTATTGTAATGGTGGTAAAATTTGTGGTTGAATGAAGGGTAATTCAGTCTTTTTTAAATATATGTGTCTTGTTTTTTATTTTTGTCAAACACAATACATAGACACAAATATTTTATGTTCGTGTCTTTAATGTCTGTGTCTCTATGTCTATGTCTCATCAAATACATCAACCAAACGGAGCCTGAGTGAGCTGTACGTGCCCGACCGTTCGGGTCGAGTTATCAGTGGGTCGGGTTGGCCCGCGAATGGCCTGGACCAGGCCGTAACAGTGCCCCCAACGCGCCAGCAATAGTCGCGTGGGCTATTGGTGGCGTGTTACCTCCTCTCTCATGCGCAGTCGCCAGGTCGGCCGTCCGTGGAGGGGACGTGCCTTTCGTGCGTGTGCCCGTTCGTTGCTGGGACGATCATTCGTCGCCTCGTTCCTCGCGTAGAGCATTAAATGCTCATAATGGGTTGAAAAATCCAGCGCGCAAAGACCGATTTGCCCTTAGCCTTTTCGCGCTTCTTTGAGTAGCAGTTTTAAAACCATTTTGTATTCGTTCCTGTTTCTAATGTTCGGTCATCTCCATCCTCTTCATTCCCAAATTTCCCAGAGGGCTGCTCTTGCTTTCTTGTGCATTTGCTTCTCTTCTTCCTTCCTTAATACTTCAAAACTAATCAAGGTAAATACTTATTTCTTTATTTTCTGCCTTGCGTTTATTTTGCCTTTGCCATTGCTTCTTATCACATGCATGCTGTTTGCTTGATCTTCTTTAGTGTCGAGTAGGTGTATTAGGGGGGTTACCATTCCAGGGTAGGTTTTAGTCAGGGTTTAACTTTAGGCATGCTTAGTTTGGGTTGTAGAATAGGTTAAGTGTAGTTTCTGGGTTTTTTCGAGCTCCCGACCTCATAGACTAATCGAGTGGTGTCCCCACTGTAGGTATGCCTCACGTTGTCGCCCGGGCTTCTACCTCCGACGCGGGTTATGACCCGTACGCCTGGGTAGTTTCTGACCTCAGGAACTCCCCGAACCAGATGGGTGAAGAGGAGCTTACCGAGTTCCGTCAGGCCGAATACCTGTGCGGGGGCACTAACGAGGAGGCCAACTATGATGTTTACGTTCCTGCTCCTCATGAGCGGTTATACGAGCTCAACTTCCATGCCCCCCGGGTTGCCGACTGGATTTGGTTTTACAAAGCCATGTTCACCCAAGTAGGGGTTCGTATCCCCTTCTCTGCCTTTCAAATGGGGCTTCTCAGTCGGATTTCCATGGCGCCATCGCAGCTGCATCTGAACAGTTGGGCTTCAATCCGCTGTTTCGAGATGGTATGTGAGTATTTGGAGTTGCCGGTGTCCGTCGACGTCTTCCTTTATTTCTTTAACCTTACGGACCCTTCCAAGGAGGGGAAGGCGAGGAAGGGGTTTATGTCCTTCCGATCTGCCCAGGGACGGAGGATATTTGGCTTGTTCTAAGATTCTTACCATGAGTTCAAGGACAAGTATTTTAAGGTACGGCCGGTTAAGGGTCGCCACTCTTTTTGGTTGTCATTGGAGGGGGAGCGCCTCATCTCGACATATTGGAGTTTCGGGGCGGGGTCCAATGCATTTATTAAGGTAACTTACAAGGGAATGTCGGCTGTGGATAGAAAAATTGCCGACGTGCTGTGGGCCGTTTTTGGGAGAAACCATGTAAACTCCCACCTCCTTATGGGTAGCCGGGAGGTCGCCAGGGATTATATTCGTGAGTCACTTTTGTCGTGTCTTTTTTTTTGCATGGTTGTTTCTTTGGTTTGTTATGCTGATTATTGACTAACTTGTTCATTTCTGTTGTAGTGAGAATGTCTGCTGAAGTGACCGGCCTCGAAAGCCTGTACAAAACTTTCTTAGAGGAAAGTGATGAGGAAAAGGCCGACGGGCAATCGATAGTTCCTCCCGGGAACGAGGGGGACCGAGCGACGCCCTCACCTCACGACATCGTCCAGTCGGATAAAGTTGCCGATGCGGCGCACGCTTCCCCTGTTCTCGAGGAGGCGGCTGGCATCGGGCACTCGTCATCCGTCCAACAGGCTGAGGATGATGACTTGAGGGTCATGCCTACCCCGAAGAGGCAAAGGTCGCATTCCAGCCCCGAGGGGGTCCTTACCGTGATGGAGCGGAACTTCGATGCCGGGTTGTTCATAAACTCCCAATTGCTTCCGGGTACGGAACAACATTTTCATGGTACCGACCTAGCGGGGCAGGCGCGATGGATGTATCACACTCTCCTTCGTCGTGCGGCCATTGCTCGGAAGGCTGAGTTCGAGTTGACGGGTATGCAAACGCTGCGTTGGAAGCTCGAGTCTGCCGCTACGGCGAACAACAAATTCAAAGCTCAAGTTGAAACACTCCAGGGGCAGCTATTTAAGGCGAATGAGGAGCTTAAGACTGCCGAGGAGAAGGCTGTGTCTGCTGAAGAGAAACTGAAAACTATCGATGCTTTCATATCTCGTCTGACAGAGCGGGAAACGACTTTGGAAAGCCAGTTTAGCACTACACAAGGTCGGTTGGTCGCCTTGCAGAAGGAACGAGATGTGGCCGTCACGGCTACCAAGACTACTCAGGATGAGGATGAGGGGCTTATGAAGAAACACAAGGAGGTCCAGGAGCAAGGAAAGAGTACAATCTTTATGACTGAGGAGGCTCTCAAGTCTCAGGTGAAGATCGTGGCTCCCGACTTTGATACCTCGGCTATTGGGATTTTTAAGACGATCAAGGATGGCAAGATTGTTGATATACCTAGGAAGTAAACTCTTTTACCTTGTGTTTTTGTGCCTTTGTTGTAGAACTTTTTGAACTAGTTTATCGTACTTTATTAGTCGCTTGGTCGGCTTGTCAATATTATGCTTTTCCGTTTGCCCAGTAGTGTTTGTATTTTGTCTTGTTTTCGTTCTGCCGTTGTATGCACGTCGCTTCGTCATTTGTTTACCATTACGTTAGCGTCTTTGGCGAGGCCTTATCGTGGCTTTATTATTATTATTATCACGACCATTTATTATGGCTTTTTAACTTGTTTGGATCTCGGTGTGATCAGTCCCGGGGTGCCGTGTCGTTATCCCATTTATCGTTCGATATGAGGAACGTGTTGTCGTGGGATGCATAGTTGAGCAAAAATAAAAGAGCAAATTTGTTAAGTAAACATTAATCGGCAGTTAAACAGGGATATAGCCGTGGTGAGTGTTTTAACAACAGTAAATCACTAAACTCGTCGAACTGCCTAGCCGGCGCGCTCGGGCTAGGAATAAAATCTTCTCAAGTTACCTGCGTTTCATGTTCTCGGTATCTCCCTGCCGTCGAGCTTCTCCAATTTGTAGGCGCCTTTGCCGAGCACCTCTTTGACCCTGTAGGGTCCTTCCCAGTTTGCCGCTAGCTTTCCTTCCCCTTGAGTTGCGAGCCCTATGTCGTTGCGTCGCAGGACTAGGTCATCCATTTTGAACTTCCTCTTGAGCACTTTGGCGTTGTAACGCAGGGCCATTCTTTGCTTTAGTGCTACTTCTGTCAAATGGGCCATCTCCCTTGCCTCATCCACCAGGTCTTTCTCCACTACTTCTTCTACTCCTTTCAGAAGTAGTCGTGGGCTCGGCTCGCTGATTTCCACGGGTACCATCGCGTCCACTCTGTATGTCAGGCGGAAAGGAGTTTCCCCCGTGGAGGACTGCTCGGTTGTACGGTAAGACCAAAGAACTGAAGCGAGTTCATCGGCCCATGCACCTTTTTTGTCACCCAGCCGCTTTTTGAGGCCTTGTAAGATCACCTTATTTGCAGACTCGACTTGTCCATTTGTCTGGGGGTGCTCTACTGAAGAGAACTTCTGCTTTATACCCAGGCCGTTGAGAAATTCTATGAACTTCTTGTCAGTGAATTGCGTCTTGTTGTCCGATATGACGACTTCTGGGATGCCGAAACGAGTTATTACCTGCCTCCACATGAACTTTCTACAATTGGATGAGGATATGCTGGCCAGTTCTGCGGCCTCTATCCACTTGGTATAGTAGTCAATGGCGACTATGAGGTATTTGACTTGCCCTGGGCCAACTGGAAAAGGTCCAAGGAGGTCGATTCCCCATTGGGCGAAGGGTCGGGAGGTCGTCAGTAGGCTTAGCTCGGAAGCTGGTGCTCTGTGAAAGTTGGCGTTTTCTTGACACTTGGCGCATTTTTTTACAAATTCTTTGGAATCTTCCATCATCGATGGCCAGTAGTATCTAGCTCGGATGAGCTTTCTTGCTAGGGCGTTTCCCCCGATATGGTGGCCGCAGCACCCTTCATGGACTTCCCTGAGCACGTAATTCGTTTGCTCGGGGTGTAGGCACTTCAGTAGGGGCTGGCTGAGTCCCTTTTTAAATAGTTGTCCCTGTATGGTCGTGTATTTGGCTGCCTCCCTTCTCAAGCTTTAGCTGCTTTCTCGTCGTCAGAGAGTTTGCCGCTTTCAAGGAAATCGACGATTGGGTCCAGCCAAGAGGGGTCTGCCTTTGTCAGGTGGAGGGTAACTGCCGGTTCCTTTAGCATGCCTTGGATGAGGGATCGGTTGCCTACTCCTGGTTTTGTGCTTGCTAACTTTGATAGGAGATCCGCTCGTGTGTTCCTTTCCCTCGGGACATATTGGATCGTGACCTCCTCAAACTGGCTGCTCAATTCTCTAACCTTTTCCAGGTACTTTTGAAACAACGAGTCTCTGGCTTGGTAGCTCCCGTTTACCTGCGAGGTGACGACCTGCGAGTCACTGCACACCTCAAGCCTCGTTACTCCGACTTCACGAGCTAGAGCCAAGCCCCCTAAAAGGGCCTCGTATTCCGTTTGGTTGTTTGATACCGGGAACTCAAATTTGATCGATTGCTCATATACGACCTCGGCAGGACTTTCCAAGATCACCCCGGCTCCTCCGGACTTTTGGTTGGAGGCTCCATCCACGTGGAGTCTCCACCGTGTGCCCGTTTCCTCGGTGGGGTCCCCGTTACTTCTACCAAAAAGTCAGCCATCGCTTGTGCCTTGATTGTGTGCCGGAGCTTGTACCGCATGTCGTATTGGGAGAGTTCAATGGCCCAAGTCATCATTCTTCCCGCTAGATCGGGTTTTTGGAGTACCTGATGGATTCCTTGGTCCGTCCTCACGACAATCTAGTGGCCTTGGAAGTATTGCTTTAGTCTGCGAGAAGAGGTCAAGAGCGCCAGTGCCAATTTTTCCAGTTTGTTGTACCTCGTTTCTGCTCCTTGTAGCGCTCTACTCACGAAGTAGATTGGCTGTTGGGCCTTTCCTTCTTCCCGCACTAAGACTGCCGCGAGTGCCCCCTCCGTTATGGCCAGGTATAGGTAAAGTGGTTCCCCAACTTTTGGCCTCCCGAGTACGGGGGGTGCTGCCAGGATCTTTTTGAAGTGTTTGAACGTCTCCTCGCACTCAGGGGTCCATTCAAACGCCATTCCTTTCCTCATCAGATTGAAAAAGGGTAGGGCTTTTTCTGCCGACGCTCCGAGGAAGCGAGACAGCGCGGTGAGTCTTCCTGCCAGCCTCTGGATGTCTTTGATACAGCCTGGGCTCTTCATTTGTAGTATCGCTTGGCATTTTTCGGGATTGGCTTCTACCCCCCCTTTGAGTGATCATAAATCCCAAGAATTTTCCGGCCTCCATGGCAAAGGCACATTTGAGCGGGTTGAGCCTTATGCCGTTTTATCGGAGGGATGCGAATACGTTCCTCAAGTCGCCCAGGAGATCATCTGGTCGAGTGGTCTTCGCGAAGATGTCGTCTACATAGACTTCCACCGTCTTGCCTATGAGATCGCTGAATATCTTGTTCATCAATCTCTGGTATGTGGCCCCCGCATTTTTCAAGCCAAAGGGCATCACCTTATAGCAGTAAATTCCTTTTGGTGTTATGAATGCTGTTTTGTCCTCGTCAGGCCGGTGCATCAGTATCTGATTATAGCCGGAGTAGGCGTCCATAAAGCTAAGATACCGGTACCCTGCCGCCGTATCAACAAGCGCGTCGATGTTGGGAAGGGGGTAGCAGTCCTTGGGACATGCTTTGTTAAGATCGGAGTAATCTACACAAATTCTCCATCTCCCATTGTGCTTTTTTACCAGGACTACGTTCGACAACCAGGTAGAGTAGTCTAGTTCTCGGATAAAACCTTCTAGGAGGTTGGCCGTTTGCCTGGCCACCTCCTCTGCTCTTTCTTGTGACATTTTCCTTCTCCTCTGAGCCACTGGTTGGGTTCCAGGCTTGACGGCCAGGTGGTATGACATGAGATGAGGGTCTATGCCCGGCATGTCGGCTGGTGTCCAGGCGAACAAGTCGCCATTGGTCCTGATCATTTCTACCAAAGGTTCTTTCAATTCGTGCGGGAGATTTCTATTCACGAATGTGAACTTTTCCTCTGTGTCCCCAACCCTGAACTTCTCAGGTCCCCCTCTGGTTTGGGTCTGGAATTGTCATCGACCCGGACATCCAGGTCGGCAAGGAACACCCCCGATGCTTCTTTGGACTTTTTCCTCAAGGAGAGGCTGGCATTGTCACAAGCGACCGTAGTTTCTAACTCTCTTCTTATGGACCCCACAGATCTGTTGTCTGTGTCAAACTTCATTACTAGCAGCTTTGTGTTGATCACTGCCCTGACATCATTGATGGTCTTCCTCCCTAAGATGATGTTGTAGGCTGTGGAGTCTCGCAGAATTACGAATTCGGCCATAACCGATCTCCGTCCTTGTTCTCCTCCCATGGAGACTGGCAGGGAGATTATCCCGTCTGGTTTGATGAAGCGATCGCCTAGCCCTACGATCCCGTGCTGGTGAGTCGTCAGGTCGGCATCCGGCAGTCCTATTGCGTCGAAGACGTTGCAAAACATAATGTTCGAGTCTGTCCCTGTGTCTATAAGGATCCATTTGACGAGGCCATTTCCCACCCTGGTCGTGATGACCATGAGGGGCTTTCCAGGACCTCGTCAAACCATTGGTCTTCTGGGCTGAAAGAAATGGTCGGGGCCCTTTTGGAGCTTTGTGAAGATGAGGAAGAGATCGCCAGGACTTTGGCATCTTTTTTGTGTGCTGATCTCGATCTTGGGGTCGTGTTTCTCGCGGTTACTACATTCACTACGGTAAGACCGTGGTCCTCGTCCCTTGGCTTTTGCCTTCGCTTCGCCGTTCGGGTCTTGTCTTCCCCATCGTGGTCGCGACCTCGTCTCCTCGGTTCCCTGATGAGATGGGAGAATTCAACTAGTTTTCCGTCCTTGATTGCTTGTTCCAGTGCATCCTTCAGGTCAAAAGAGTCCTGTGTTTTGTGTCCGTAGCCCTTATGGTAATCACAGTAGAGGCTCTTGTTCCCACCAGTTCGGTCCTTCAGCGGGCGGGGCTTTGACAAGATTCTCTTCTCAGCTATTTGTTGGTAAACTTCTACGATGGGGAGGGTGAGGGGAGTGTAGTTGGTGAATTTTTCCACACGAGAAAACGGCATGGGTGCCTTGCTTGGGCCGCCGTCTCTGGCGTGCTCCTTCTGTCTTTCCCCATTGCCGTGCTGCCTGGGTTGAGTGTAGGAGGCCTGCCGCTTGTTAGCGGCAACAACTCGGCTGGCTTTCTCATCATTAATGTATTCGCGGGCTACCATTTGGATATCTTGCATAGTCCAGACCGGCCTTGTGGTGAGGTATTTTCTGAAGTCCTCGTTAAGGAGTCCGTTCGTTAGGCAGAGACTGGCGACCGAGTCTGTTAACCCCTCGATTTCCAAGCATTCGTCATTAAAACGATCTAGGTACTTTCTGGTCGTCTCATCGGTTTTCTGAGTGACGTTGAGCAGATTGATCGGGCGTTTGGCCTTCGCGATTCTGGTGGTGAATTGTGCTAAGAAGGCGCGACTGATATCTGAGAAGCCAGCCACGGAGCCCTGCGAGAGGCTATTGAACCACCGTATCGCAGGGCCTGCCAGGGTGACCGAAAAAGCGCAGCACCTTACTACGTCTCCCACTCCCTCCAGGTTCATTCGGGCCTCAAAGGCCGTAAGGTGCTCCTGCGAGTCTTGGGTCCTGTCATACCTCATGTCCGTTGGTTTGTCAAAGTGCTTTGGCAACCAAACCTTGAGGATAGAATAATAGAATGGGGTGGCGCCCATGATGACGGGTCGCCGTGTTCCCCTAGGCCTCTCTTCTCCATTTTCGCGGTCTCGCCTCATGATGCACGCCCGCTTACCTCGGGCGTAAATGATTGTGTCGTTTCGTCTCCTAGGGCGTTCCTGATCCTCCCAGCTACTTCCCAATTCCGATCTCGAGACGGGGGTACGCCGGGAGTGACTACTTCGGTGGGAGGTTCTTCCTCGACTTTCGGGGGACTGGGAGTAGTCGGGGTCGGAAGTCTGTTGATGATGCTTCGGATCTGCTAATTGGCGTTCCAGGTTCTGCACCCTATGGCGCAGTTCTTGCATTATCCTAGCGATGTCGCTACCAGTTCCCCCGAAGGGGCGTCTTTCTTGGGCTCTCAAATGTGGCTCGGTTCGTCGCGGGGCGACCTC
>NC_029777.3:102335140-102340718 GCF_000817695.3 Arachis duranensis | reverse complement strand
GGGGGAGGCGATGGAGGCTGCCCCCTCGAGGCCCGCCGCGCGGCCATGGTCCCCCGGACCTTGCATGATCTCCATTCAGGTCCCCACAGACGGCGCCAAAGTTCGGTTTCTCGGGTACCGGACGGATCGAAATGGTTCCCGGATAATAGGTGGGGCGTAGTCTGGAAGCGGTTCGTGAGGGTGAAATGGGTAAGCCGACGTTCCGAGCTCTTGATGCGGAAGGGGGTGTCACCTACAAGGACACTCCGACGCCCAAGTCAGTCGAGTATGCAGGTGAAAAAGAGGTAAAGTGGTGTATGACGTACCTTGGGGGAGGGGTAGGTCTCTCCCCATTTATACCGTGTCAGAGGTGGGCCCCGCAAGGACAGGCCCACCCTCCTCGAAACTTCCTCACACAGCTGTAGCGGAGAGCTGTCAAGGATGTGTGTCCGGGTCGCTGAGTGAGCTGTACGTGCCTGACCGTTCAGGTCGAGTTATTAGTGGGTCTGTTGGCCCGCGAATGGCCTGGACCAGGCCGTAACACTAATCAATAGATTAATATATATATAAAGTGAAATTCAAATTCCACCCAAAACTTTAAATACTTCTTATCATAAAATAATATTTCTATAATTTATGATAAAATATAAAAAAGGTTAAGAAATCAATTTGAGTTAATGAAATAATTAATTACTTTCTATCATAAAATAATATTTTTATACTTTATAATAAAATATAGAGAAAAATTAAAAAATCAATTTGAGTTGATCAAATAGTTAATTAGTAAGTTTAGACCGAGTATTTTATTCTCAAATTGAATGATTCAACAAGAAAATAAAAGTTAAAATATCTAAATTTAAGTTTAAATCTTACTAATAAGTGTTCTAAAATACCTTTTGGTTTGTGGTACTCATCTAACACTAGCCTACATATATAACATGCCATGTGAAATCATACTTAATTATAAAGATTAAAATATTAAAATTAAATTAAAAAATAAATGTGTTTTAGAATACAAACATATTACCTTTGATATCGATATTCCATTATTCTTAAATAAGTATCAACTTTGAAAATTTTATTTTTATTCAAATAAATGTATACTTAAAAATAATATAATATTTATTTTTTCTTTCGAGTGATATCCCAAATTTTTACGGGGGTGTGTGACAAAGTAGTTGAAAAATTTATCATAAAATTATTTATTTTAAAAAATTAAATTAATAAGAAAAATAATATTAATAATTATATTTTTAACATTTTTCTTTAAATAAGAGCCTTTTTTATTTATTTATTTTAATTTTTACATAAGCATTTTTTTCTTTTATTTGTCTTATTTTTTTTCTTTCATTTTTAAAATTTACGAATAATCGAACTCTAGATCTTTAAATGTAAAATTTTAATACCATATTATTACAAGTAAGTACTATAATTTCAACTTCAGATAGACTATACAGCACAAATTTTGAAGTGACCGTGGTTAACATTATTTGATAGTTGTTATTAAGACCTTCTAAAATTGCATCAATGTGTTCATCTTGAATAAGAGGATTACCTAATGTAGCTAAAGAATCTACTATGACTTTGATATTGGAAATATAATCTGTAGCTATAAGACCATTCTTTTTTATGATCTTTAATTGTGCTTTCAATTGTTTGATTTTGTACTTTGCTGATTTTGAAAAGTAATCTTCAATTTTTTTTAAATTTTGTAGCTGAAATTGCATCCCACCATCTTATATTTAAAGATTAAATTTATTGAAGCAAAAAGTCAAGAAACCAGATTGTCCTGTGCCCAATTCTGATACTATTGAATCTCAATTCCCGCTGTTTGATTTTCAGGACTGTCAAATTGAGATGGAACACGATTAAAATATAAGTGGTCTTTAAAACTATAAAAAAATGGTGAATATTATTAGATTTACTGTCAAAATTAGCGTCAGATATTAGCGGCGAATTTATCAGTAGATATGGTAATAAATTCGTCAGATTAGATTTTTCGACGATAAATTCGCCGGTAATATTTGGAGGAAAAAAGAAAATTCGCGCGAGCATTACCGTCAAATTTATCTACCGGTAAAGCTCAACTAATAGAACGTTGCGTTTTGGTCATACACAATGTATTATCGACGGATAAATCCGACGGTAAACTTGATCTAATTCAAAATGGGCGGTCCTCTCTCCTCACTCTCGAGAACACTCTTTTCTCTCCTCCATTCTCTTTTCTCTTCTCTCTCCCCTGCAACTACCTCCGGCACACTACAAGAAATATTAGTTTTAGCGACAATAGCTTAATGGTTGCTATTTGTTTTATTTAAGTTGTGTTTTTATGGCAATTATATATTTACCACTAATACTATATATTATAATGGCAATTATTATTATTGCCACTAAAAAATATATAAAAAATACTTTTAATTAAAAACTTTTAGTGGCCATAGTATTATGGCTACTGGTATTCTCAGTAAAATATTTTTTTCATAACAATGGGCCAATTAACATACAGGAAGAGAGATTGCGTGAAACAGAGATAGCAGAGAGAGTTCATCACCGAAACTCTAAGCTCATCGTCGTCGGTATCGCCGTTGCAGTGCCAAAGGCTTTTGGAATCGAGCAAAGTCTCCTCTTTCGCCTCTAAAATTGAGAGAAAGCGCTTTTTTCGTCAACACATCTCCTCCGCGAACGACCTTGGACTTTATTTCCATCTGATCTGCCTTAGATCCACATCTCATCGTTTGTTCGTCTAAGATCTACGTCGCCAAGATCTTCCAGCCACAGTTGCTGCTGTAACACCCTAACTATCAAAGTGTCACACTTTCGGCTGCGCCACTCTAATAGCTCGGGTATTACGATGACTCTTCTAATATCTAATACTAAAATATGAGTCTGTTTAAAACTTAAAACTGCATAACCCTTTCTAAACACTTTTTCGTTGAAAACATAAACATACATGTGCATACAAACCAGATACAATACCATAAGACATATATATATAACACTAGTTTACAAACATACATCTCATAAATTACCTATCCCTCTTACAAATTCAATAAAGATAAATGCGAGGGAAAATAATAACTAAGATAATACAAAGATACCGAATAAACAAAAAAAGGAATATAACTCTCCTAAAACTTTGTCATCTATATCCTGAAAAGGGATAACCTGTAGGAGAGTGAGAACGTCGTCCTCGCTTGTTCTTACTATAGGATTACAGAAATTGCTATAACAAGATACGTAAAATAAAAACTATTTTTAGAGTACAGTGATTATTGCTCGTCTTATGAGTCTTTCCAAAAACCTTGGGTATACACTTAAAAAATGAATAATACTTTTAAAATAACTAAAAAAAATTCAAAAACCTTTTGTGAATCAACATGTACATAAAATATTATGTGAAAATAAGTATAAACATAAGGATAGTCAATAAATAATTACCGAAGAATAAAAAGAGTAAAAAATAATTGTAAATTCTAAGAGTTGAAATAGTAAAAAGAATGAAAAAGAAAAAGGTAGATATATATCAATTAAATAATATTATAAATAAAAAATTTAATTTATTATTTTATAATATCATTTTTAAAAAAATATATGTATGCATATAATGAATTCTCTATTTATGTTTATTAAAAATTGAGACTGAATTGTAAGTTAGAATATAGTACAGTAGTGTATTACAAAGTATGTAGTGAGTACTAAACCATATAAGTTAAGACTATTTTTTTTCCTCTTCATCCCTTCTAAAGTGTACTTTTTTTTCTTAAAAATTGCTTCATTCTTAATTTTTTTATGTAAACTATATGAATACAAAAAAAAATATATATTCCATTTATTCTCAATCTTTCTTTGACTGTGTCTTAATTCACTATAAATAAACATCTTTCATATTATCACAAATTGTTAAAAAAGTTATAACCACTTTTTTTATAATTATCATAAAAATGGAAGAATTTTTGCCATGGTTAATTATGAGTCATTTTTTCCTTACAATTTTTTAGAGAAAAAAAATAAAAGTAATACATAATTAATTTAATAAATGAAAAAAGATACAAAGAGATAAAAAAATTTAATAAAAGTAGACAAATAGTTGAAAAAAGAGAATAAAATAAGAAAGAAGACGGAGTGATTCACAAAAGATTTTTAAATTTTTTTTAGTTATTTTTAAAGTATTATTCATTTTCAAGTGTAACTAAAATTAATAATTTAATATAGCTGGTACATGCGAGCTTCGTCCTCCATGACTCCACCACCAAATATCACCAAAACCTTCAAACCTTCAGACCTTTAAATCTCTCCCTCAAACTCTCTCAACCACCGAGTTGCAACAACTTTGATTTGGCACAAATGTTATCCGTGATGATTATCCACGGATTATGTATTTATACTTTTCTGTGCATAAGGCTCCCACAATTTATGAACATATTGAAACCGTGGGTAACTCCCACAGTTTACATAGTAAACAAAATAAGACACTTTTTCAAATGTTACAATCAGGTAAATGATTCTCTCATTTTATTTATTTAAGTACATTATTACCCGACAAAATTTATACCGTCGAATTTAATTTATTCTACCACTAAATTCAACAATAAACAGATTATCAATAAATTATTTTTTTGATAAATTTACAAATAAATTCGACGAGATCCGAACACTTTTTAACAGTGCAAGTTTCTAATTTTTTGTTGTAAGATTACTTGTTGTCATATATTGGTGATTATTTTCTCCAAGTTTATCACCAATTAAATTGAAAGGTCTTTGTTAAAAGAAATTTGCAAGAATAGTGGGTTGGATATTTATAGAGAGTATATTATTGACAACTGAATTGTTAGAATCTTTATTAGAAGAAATCATGAATCTTTTGTCTTAATAAGTTCTTAATGCCATAAAACCTTTCTAATAGAATTGAATAAAAGAATCAATAGAGAAGGAAATAGAACAGAAGAAAAAAGACAGAGCTTAGAGAAATTGAGAAAAGAAAGATTATTTGATAAAAAAAATAACATTAATTATTGTATCTTTAGTATATACTATAAAGATCCTTAATTATAAGTAACTCAATTTTAAATTAGTTTTAAAACTTAAATTTTACTCTTAATTATTTGTAGATGAAGAGAGGCATGCAGGTTTTATGGAAATAGATTTTTTAAATTTTTTTAATTATAGGTATAAAATATAATTTTTAATAATTTTTTTACTTATAAAATATATGGTAAAAAAATTACATCTTATACTCTCAAATAAAAAAAAAAGAAAAAAAAAGAAAATAAGAGGATCTAATTTCGATTTCACCGTTAGATAGCGATAGTTGTCACATGCATTGCCCATACACGGAAGATGTGGCACCTTAATTTCTACCACCTTAATTATTTATTATTATTACATGCATGTGTAGTCTTCGGTGGGGCCTCTGATGTCTTATTCACCCAATTAATGATTCATTAATAAATATATATATCTCATGCATGATATGGTTTCACTGTCTTTCTGATTGTGATGTCATCTCATGTTCTATTCACATGCAATTCAGGTGACATCTGCATGAGCCTCATATATACGTGAATTTCCATTACCTTTTATTGTTGTTATTGAGATTGAT
>NC_029777.3:102314538-102335027 GCF_000817695.3 Arachis duranensis | reverse complement strand
AATAAAATAATTTAATTATAATATTGTAAAGTGTTTGATTATTTTATTATGATATGTTTTATTATTTTTTTCTATCATATTTTGCTATATATTGATAAAACATTTTTAAAAATCAAGAGTAGAAAAGATAAATAATAAATGAATTGAAGTTATTGAAAACTAATCTTTGTTACAAGACATTAATGAGTCCGTGTTAACAAGGCACGCATGTTAGTCATTAAATCTGAGCATAAACAAAGTTGAGAGGATACCAAACTCTTAAGCTTATTATTAATAAGAGATTCGTTTAGATAAAGATGTTAAAAATAATTTTTTTAAAGATATTTTTTAATAATTAAAATTTAACATATATAATTAATTAAATTGTGTTATTTTTATTAAGATTAGACCAAATAAATCAGTTTAACCAAAAAAATGATAGATCAAATTTTAAACTAGTCTAAATTAATATTATTTTTTATAAAAAATGACTATAATATCTTTATTATAGAAATAACTAAAATATTCTTATTATCTATAACAATATATAATAGTAAAATAATTTTTATTATATATATTAATTTTAAAAATTTTAAATTCTAATCCTATAATAGCAGAGAAATAAAAGATTAAAATTTAGGATTTTTAAAATTAATAAATATCATAGAAATATTTTAATCATTTTCTATAATAGGAGTATTGTGGTTATTTTTTATAAAAATAATATTAATTTAGATTAATTTAAAATTTAGTTCACTATTTTTTTCGGTCAAATTAATTTGTTTAGCTTGATTTTGACGAAAATAATACAATTTAATCGATTATATGTGATAAATTTTAATTACTAAAAATATCTTTTAAAAAAATATATTTTAAACATCTTTATCTAAATAGTTTCATATTATTAAATAGTTAAAAACAACAATTAGATGTCTTCTATAAAAAACATTATCGACAAAATGAGGGATATCTCTCTACCAGTAATAGTAAAAAAATAACTAAAAAAAACGTAAAATTTATTTTATTTAATATTTATTATTAATTTTAATAATTTTTAATAAATATTAAATAAGATAAATTTTAACTATTTTTATAACTAATTTTTTATTACTAAATATTTTCGTATCTCTGCTGACAAAACAAGTTAGTAGTTATTGGAGATGTATATGTGTTTTGTACTTTTCAAAAAGATAAGCATATGATAAATTAACATCTACTTCTGATCGAATGTAAATACATGAACATTTAAATAAAAGCTAGAGGTTTTTTAAAAGCATCCATAGAAATATTTTTTAAACGTATCTTATATTTTTTAAAATTATGAAACTTAATAGAACATTATTATATATTAAAATAGGCAAAGATTAAAAAAAATACTTTTTTGTTATATTTATATCTAAAAGAAATTTTACTCTCCTTTCCTGCGAGATATTAAAATGATACTCTCCTCTTCTCTATTTATAAAATATACATTTCCCTCCTTTATAACTTTCAAAAAACCTCCTCTTTAATCTATTTTAATTTTTTTGTGTTAACTAATTTTAACTTTATCCATTTTTCAAGAAAAAATAAATTATTTTTTTACAAAAATACCCTTTAGTAAAAATTTTATTTTTTGTCATTAATTTTGCTTACCAAAATACTCTTTAATAAATTATTTTTTTATTGTTAAATTGTATTTTTATCAAAATATTTTTAAAAAAATTTAATAATTAAATTATTTTTTCAAAAATGTCCTTCAATAATTTTTTAATTATTAAATTATAATTTTACTAAAATTTTGTTAACAATTTTTTTATATTTTACTATTAATTTTCTGATATTAATATATATTATTTTAATATTAAAAAATCTTAGTAAAATTATTTTTTAATATCAATATATATTAATTGTTATACATATTAACAGTGGTAAATTGGTAGGTATCTTAGAAAAAAATAATTTAATTATTATTTTTTTAAAGTATTTTAATAAAAATACAATTTAATCAATAAAAAAATAATTTATTAAATGATATTTTGGTAAGCAAAATTTAATGATAAAAAATAAAATATTTGTTAAAAGATATTTTTGTAAAAAATATTTTTTTTTTGAAAAGTAGATAAAGTTAACATTAGTTAACAAAAAATTTTAAAATAAATTAAAGAGGAGTTTTTTAAAAATTATAAGAAAGGAAAATGTACATTTTATAAATAGAGAAAAAGAGAGCATTATTTTAGAATCTCGCAGAAAAGGGGAGTAATATTTTCTTTTATATCTATTATAATTATTTTAAAATTTAAAATAATTTTACCAAACATAGATATTTTTGGATTTCTTTGAGGGGAGGGGGCAGAGGCGCTACTTTTACACCATGGCTATTGCCACATTCTTCTCATTTAATATTATCAAAACTATTTGANCAATTTGTCTTTTTTGTTTTTATTTTATTTTAGTTATATCATTCAAATAGTATTTATAAAATTTTAAATGAAATATTAAATATTATTATAATTAGAAACTAGAAAAAAATGAAAACGAAATGTAATACTATTCAATACTATATTAAGTATTTCACTATTGTGTATTTAAAAAAAAAATAAACGTAAGAATTTATTATATAGACATATAATATTAGTTTTTTGGATTAACTTTTTGTTTGTGTGTGGTATTGAATAGTAAAGAGTTATTAAATAGGTTAATACAAACAAATGTAATATTATATGTCTATCTTATATAATTTTAAATTTATAAACACTAAATGATATAATGTTTTTTTTCCAAAAAAAAAAACAAACAACAATTAAGAAAGAAAAAATAAACAAAAAACTATTTAAGAAAGGCAGTCTCGCTAAATATTATTATCAAACTCTTTCTAAAGCAACGGAAACTCTACTTGGGGAGAAAAGGTTCTCATTGCAGTATTTGTCATGATGTCTGCTACTGTATTTACATCTCTCAAGATCAATTGGAGATCAGTACGCCATTTTCAAGACATGATATCTCGGATTTTCAACACCAAAGGATCAATAAAACCAGAGCAATCATGTAAATTATTGACAATGATAAATGCCTCCACATAGTCTGCCTCACAAATAATATCTTTTTGTCCCGAGTCCCAGGCTAAAAAAAAGCATATTCAAATAGTAAACAACTCTCCTTACAGAATACTATGACTCTCAATTGTTCCCAAACAATCTCGTTACTACCTTTCTTTCCAATCTCTGCCAACACAAAACCAACCCAAACACCATTGCCAAGATAGCTAGTATCACAATTAATCTTAAAGACACCCACCGAGGGAGAATCCAAGAGCCACTAATGGTGAAGGGGATAGACACTTGTTGCAACTCGAAAATATTCCGGTGTTCCTTTTCCAATGACAAAACCATACCAGTCACCTTGTCCGTGGTCCAAGGCTTGTGAGGATGAAAGATCTCGTTATTCCTCGAACGCCAAATCCACTAGAGACCAGAAAAGAATCTAAAGGGGGCGTTATTTGCTATTATAAAAAAACCAACTCATCAAATTCAATGGTTGACCGAAAATCTCCAAAGCTTGCCAAACTAGCTGTGCTTTTGGACAATCCCGAACGCAATGTAAAATGATTCCTGACCTGAGAAACATCGTGGACAGCTATCTGTGTGCGAAATGCCGCTCCTAAAATGAAATGCAGTTGTAGGAAGAGCCTCCTGAAGATATAGCCAGGTCAAGAATTTGTGCTTTTTCAGAACATGTTGATGCCAAAGTCAAAGCCAATTCTCCTTATCCTCCTAACTAAACATCTTCTTACCGAGTCACAAATAACCACTATGAGCGTCATAAACTTTTGAAATCGCACCAGTCCTAAAGAATGCAACAACAAGTTATGATAACATCAAGAATAACAAGGAGCCAGAGAGAGGGGGTTTCTTGACAGAGAAAAGGTTGAGACTAGAAATAGAGGATAATGAAAATATTTTTATTATTCTTTACTATTGAATGAGATACACACATTCTATATATATACATACTAACTTCACTAAACTATGTTAGCTTCTTAAGTTTTTTTTTTCTGACTCCAACTCACTCTTATCCTTTATACCCCTCCTCAAACTGAGGTATGGACATGAGAATATCCTCAGTTTGTGCTTGAATCTATCAAATAAGTGTTAGGGTAAAGGCTTAGTCAGACAATCAGCAACTTGATCAAGGAATGGAATATGTGCCACAAAAAGAGATTTCTAATTGACTAGATCTTTAAGAAAGTGAAGATCTAACTCTAGGTGCTTGCATCTACTGTGCAGTATGGGATTAGCAGCTATAAGACAAGCACTCTGATTATCATAATAGATGGTAGGTGGTGTAGGCTGTGGTATATGTAATTCACCTAAGAGTTGTTGGACTGAGATGATTTTAGTTTGTGCTGCAGCTCGGTATTCGGCCTGTGTACTACTTCTACTAACTTTTGTCTGCTTGCTACTCTTCCATGATATCAGGTTATTGCCCAGGTAAACACAAAACCCAGTGATGGACTTTTGATCCTCCAAATCGCCTCCCTAATCAAAGTCTGCAAATACAAAAATTCTGAAATCATTGGATTTGGTAAATAGAATTTCATGTTCTACTGTACCTTGCACATAATGAAATATCCTCTTCATACTTTTTTAATGTTTTAGGGTTGGATTATGAGCAAACTGAGACACCCAGTTCACTGCAAAAGTAATATCTGGTCTGGCCATTGTTAAGTACTGTAAGGCTCCAACTATAGATCTGTACTTTGTTGGATTTTCAAATGGTTCTGAATCAGAGGAGTAGAGCTTCGAATCTGTCGACATTGGCGTTGGCAAAGGCTTTGAATTATTCATTCCAGCCTTGAGTAACAGTTCCTTAGCATACTTCATTTGAGATATCAGAAGATCTCCATGGGGAAGATAAGTAGCGTCAAGACCTCAAAAATAGTTGAATCTGCCAAGATCTTTTAAAGAAATTTTTTCATGTAATTGAGATATTAAAGTTTCAATTTCTTGTGAATTAATCCCTGTGACTATGATGTCATCTACATACACTAACAAATAAGTCACACTAGAAATATTATGTCTAACAAATAATGATACATTCAATTTAGTACTCTTAAAATCAAACTTGTAGAGAGTATCTGCCCCAACGTCTTGAACCAAGCTCTAGGTGTTTGCTTCAAGCCATATATAGCTTTATTTAGCTTGCAAACTAATGAATTGTTATGATGCGCATACTCTTGAGGCTGAACCATGTAGACATTTTCTTCGAGCGTGCCATTTAAGATGGTATTGTCAAAGTCAAATTGCCTTAATGGCCATCCCAGAGAAACTGCAATAGTTAACACAACTTTTACTGTGGTTGGTCAAATTACTGGTGAATAGATCTGTTCATAGTCCACACCTTCCTTTTGATGAAAATCCTTGCCAACCAGCCTAGCTTTATACCTAATAATATATACATTTTGATTTTTCTTAATTGCAAAAACCCATTTGCTTCCTATTACTGTTGCATTAGTTGGTAGTTCTATAACGGTCTAGGTATTACACTTTTGTAGAGCCTGGATTTCTACGTCCATTTCTCTCTTCCAATAAGGGTAGTTAAGAGCCTGCTTGACTGTAGTTAGTATACTATAAACAAGATCAATCACTAGTGTATTGAAGGCTTTCAGCTTGTATATTTCAGATTTGGCCCTTGTCATCATGGAATGGGTGTTTGTAGGTGTATTAGAAGGTAAACTTCTTTCTAAGCCACTAACAGGGATTGGTGAGTGAGGTTGAGGTAAAGGTGAGGGGTCTGATGTTTGTGAAATTGAAGGTCTGATGTGAATAGGAGAATCATTAGAGGTGTTTGGTGGTTCCAATAGTACAGAGGATGCTGGGAGAGGAGGATTTTCTGTAGAAGAAGGTAGGGATGAGGGTATTTGTATTTCAAACTTAGCGAATTCAAGAATATGATCTTGTGTATCTACAGTAGACGTGGTTGTAGAATTAGAAAACATAGAATGATATGGAAATAGTGTTTTAATAAAGCTAACATGCCTTGCAAGGTAAACCTTACCAATCTTTGTCATGCACTTATAACTTTTATGATCAGGATCATAGCCAAGAAAAAGACAAATATCAGATTTATAGTCAAATTTAACATTCTTATATGGTCTTAAGAAAGGAAAGCATGCATATCCAAATACTTTAAAGAAAGTGAACTCTGGTGTATGGTGAAATAGAGTTTCATAAGGACTTTTATTTTGCAACACACTAGTGGGTAATCTATTAATGATGTAAACAGATGTAATAAACGCATCTTCCTAAAATTTCATAAGAAGAGATGCTGTAGCTAATAGGAAAAGTTTCATTTCTGTAATATGCCTATGCTTCCTTTCGACACTACCTTGTTGGTGATGTGTGTATGGGCATAACATTCTATGTTGGATACCCTCAGTAACAAGAAAACTAGCAAAAGGTTTAGAAAGAAACTCACCTATCTTTTTTGTTCGTAGGGACTTAATGTTGTGACCTGTTTGTTTTTCCATCAGTTTCTTGTAATTTTGAAAGGCTAATGAAGTTTGAGATTTATTCTGTAAAAGAAAAATAATAGTGAATTTTGAAAAACTATATACAAAACAGGCATAATATTTATAACCATTTCGAGAAGTTGCAAGGGATGGTCCCTAGAGATTAGCAAAAACACACTGCAACGGTGCACTATACACAGTTTCAGTTTGATCAAAGTGCAATCCATACATCTTTGCCAGAGGACAAATTTCACACTTATATTGTAAAGAATATGCAGAATTTGTAATAGAAATGGAGCATTTATTCATGATGGAAAGCACAGTTTTCATGGCACAATGGCCGAGTCTTTTGTGCCATAGAATAGTATTACTATTCTCATTACATTGAGTATTGAAAACAATAAAATCAGAATTGTTGGTGACAGTAGAATTACAAAGAGCTGAATTAAAATTGTCTAAACCAGATGAAGATTAGAATTACAGCCCAAAGCAGTGTTCTGAGTATTAGGCTTAGGAACTCTGAGAGTGTCAAAGGAGTAAACTCCATTTCTAGCTATGCTGTGTAGGGGAAAGTCTCTAGTAGCCTGATCACGGATAACACAAAAATTAGGCCAAAATTAAAAGAAAAACCCATTTACAGCTACAAACCTGGACACACTCAGCAAATTCTAGGTAATTTGAGGGACATAAAGCAAGTTCTTTAAACAAAAAAAAGATATTAGCATATTTATCATAAAGAATAAAGGAGCCAGAATTCTTGATGGCAATACCTGTACCATTACCTACAAATACTTGATTTGTATCTGTGTTGCTCGCAGAAGAAGAAAGAAGATTTGAAAGGTCTGGTGTGATTTGATGTATGAAAATTGAGGTGTCGTAGAAGGGTTTCCAGAATTGGGATTGAACAAATAGTCGAATATGTGGTAGCAATTCCACACCACATTCCCTAATCTTCCACATAGTTGATACTGCACTCTTGAATTGTACTTATTGTAGCCAAAACGTCCACCGCCACGACCATTTCTGCCTCCACAACCGCGTCGATTGGCGGTGGCACGGTTGTAATCAAATCCCGATGGAAAATTTTGAACATAATGAGCAATTGGCAGACCAGTGTCTGATTTTTTGAAGCCCTCGAACATCTCTTCATACGAATGGAGAAATGCTTCAGCCTCAACCACTCGAAAAGATCCTCTCTTTGTTGTGACAGATGAGATGTATATAGCATAATCTTCAGAAAGACCATCAATGATAGCTTGAAGGTGATCATCTTCTGGTACCTCATATCCCACAGAAGGAAGGAATCCACAATTTTGCGAATTTTGGCAAGATACTCAGTTGCTGGACCAGTCTTCTCGCAGGATTGTAATTGACTCTTAAGGCTTTGTACGCGCGCAGAGGACGTAGCTTGGAAGAATTCATCTATTTGATTCCAAACTTCAGAAAATTTGGATAGATGAATGATTTTGTTCTTGAAGGAGTTTGTCATCGAAGCTACCAGCTAAGTTGTGAGGGTTCTATCACGCTGGCGCCAATTCTTGAACTCTTCTAATTCAGTGACTGTTTTTTTGGTGGTATCTGATGTGAATTGTTCTAGAGCCTTTGATGGATCAAGGTGGGTTTCAAGTCCCAAACTTTCAATGGTAAGAATTGCAAGGTATCTCCAAGTTGAGTAATTGTCTTCGTTGAGTTTTTCAGCAATGGGTGAAAATGTCTTCTTTGTTGAATCTGATAGTGCGATTTTCATTGTGGATCTAATGATGAAATGGTGGCTCTCGATACCATAAAGAATGCAACAAGAAGCTATGATAACATCAAGAATAATAAGGAGCCAGAGAGAGAGAGGGTTTCTTGACAGAGAAAAAGTTGAAAGTAGAAATAGAAGACAATGAAAGTATTTTTTATTATTCTTCAATATTGAATGGATACATGCATTCTATATATATACATACTGACTTCACTAAACTATGTTAGCTTAAGTTTTTCTTCCCTGACTCCATCTCATTCTTATCTCTTATAAGTTCAGCACCAACTAATCTCTGAACCAACTTGAACATCCGAGCTGTAAGAGTTAATATTGCTTTGCTGAGACTGATTCAAAGGAGAATAGATATTCTCAAGGTTTCACTGTCCAGATGACTAAAAGTCCAAGATCCAAAGATTCGATTCAGAAATGTGAATATAGTCCATCTCATAACACAGTCGCCCCTCTCTTCACTATTTAAAAACTAAAAGTTCTGTTCCAAATTTCCAATGCACCAAATAAATTTTTTCTTTAAATGATATAATGTTGGATATACATATTGGATTATAATATTTTAAAGTATTTTTAAATTAATTTTTTTTAGTTAAGGAATGAAAAATTATTTAGATATCTTTATTTAAAAGATTAAAATGGTAAAAAAAATTTGATGTAATTTTTTACATTATTTGATTATATATGAATTTAATTAGAAATTTATTAACTTGACAACAATATAATAAGAAATATAAAAAAAATATTTGATAATTATTTTTTAAAATTATTCATTTATATAAGAAAGATATTTTCTGAGTTAATGTGAATATTACATATAAAAATTGTTAAATAATTTAACATATTTATTAAAATAATTAATCTCCACATACAAGCCTTTTCACAATACAAGTCTTACAAGTTCTCAATATCCCTTATTCCTAAAACGCACTTCTTATAACACGTATGTTTTGCGCGTCTCCTTAACAGATTTTTCAATCAATCAACATGGGAATATGTAACTTCCTTTTCCAAAAGGATTTCATTTCTTTTTTTGAATTTCTTCTGCATTTTCTTGCCTTCTCTCTTCGATCTCTTTCGTGCGTTCTCTCTGTCTTCTCCTTCACTGTTTACGTAAGTTTCTCTCTCTGTTCTCTTTCTTCGATTTTCTCATTTTCCATTATTTCTGAAATCAAGCTCTGAAATCATTTTGAAGGTAATGGATGATTCAACTTCAGATTGTCAGCTAAATCAGAGCAAAGTGAATTTTGAATTCGAATCCAATGAAATTTCTGAGGTGTGGTTTAATTACAGTTAATAATTGAATATGAATTTGAATCCAGTTAGTAGTTTATGATTGTATAGCTGAATAATGCATGGACTTTGCCTGTGAAATTTGTTGTTCATTATTCCTTATTTGAATTGGAATCTAATGTACTAGTTCTGATGAATATTTTGCATTTTATATCAGACATTCGGGTGTAAATCAGGAATATTTGGGTGTATTTTAGGAAAGTTTGGGTGTATTTACAGTTTATGACTTTTCATCTCACTGAGGGTGAATTGTCTTATTCTTTTAGTTGAATTGTTTTAGTTTTTGTTTAATGATGATTCATGAATCTGATTTTTGTTATTTTTATGATGGTTTTATAGTTCTATTTGCATTCTATAGTTTATGCTTGTTTTAATATGGTGTATTTTTGGTGTAATTTGGAGCCCCTCTATGGTATTGATAAGCAGTTTATTCTCCACATACAAGCATTTTTTCATACAAGTCTTTACAAGTCTTCTCCTCTTTTTATTGTTTTGAATCCAATCAAGTGGCTGAGATGTGGTTCAATTCAAAAGAAAAAAATATAGCATCAGAGGAAATATTTTTCTGTACAAAAATATTATTTGTACACTAAAATCAGCCACCAATGTATTTGTGTATAAATACATGTGTGGTTTAATTTATTTTCAATGTATATTTGTATTTCAGTATGTATTTTATATTGGTGGCTGATTTTGGTGGCTAATTTTAGTGTACACGTAGCATAACTCATTTCTGTATTTGCAGCAAATTTGGGTATAAAACAAAGATATTTGGGTGTATTTTAAAGAATTTTGGGTGTATTTTTATTCTGATAAGTTCTGCATAATTTAGAACTCTTTCTCTTCTTCCTCCTTATCTTCTGTTGCTTCTTTTTTTTAATCATCATCACCATCTTCTTCTTCTTCTTCTTTTTCTTATTCATCTTTTTCTTTTTATTTTACTTTTTCAAGTTTCTTCTTGTTTTACTCTCTTAACAAAAATAAAAATAAAAAAATCAAACAAAAAAGAAGAAGAAACACATAATGCTCCAAAATTACTTGAAAAATGATGATCTTACATTCATTTAACCAAAAGAAAGAAAGAAATAAGGAAAAGAAGAAGAAGAAAAAAATGCAGTTTTAGAGAAAACATTTTTTTGCACAAAAATGCTATTTGTATACTAAAATCAGCCACTAAAATCATCCACCAATGTATTTGTGTATAAATATATGTGTGGTTTAATTTATGTTCAATGTATATTTGTGTATAAATACATGTGTGGTTTACTTTATTTTCAATGTATATTTGTATTCTAGTATGTATTTTATAGTGGTGGTTGACTTTGGTGGCTAATTTTAGTGTACACGTAGCATAACTCATTTCTGTATTTGCAACAAATTTGGGTGTAAAACGAAGATATTTGGGTGTAACACGAAGATATTTGGGTGTATTATTATTATGATAAGTTCTGCATAATTCAGAACTCTTCCTTTTCCTCCTCCTCATCTTCTACTGTTTCTTCTTCTTCATCTTCTTATTTTATATTCTCATAATTTTTTTTGGGAAGAAAAAATCAAATAAAAAAGAAAAAATACATAATGTTGCAAAATCAAAAGAAAAAGGAGGAGAAACACGACGATGAAAATGAAACACGTGAAGAAAAAGGAGGAGAAACACAAAGAAAAAGGAGAAAAAGGAAGAAGAAGAGGAAGAGGAGAAACGCGAAGAAAAAATGACAGTTGTGGTTTTCATTGAGAAAGAAGAAGAAGAGTTGTTCATAATGGTAAAAGAGCGCTTTGGAAACGTGATGCGCGTGTTAATACGCTTTTGTGAGTGAACCTAACTTCTGTTGGGTTTGGTCCAACTTATAAGATTTGTAAGCTAAAAAGACTTGTATGTATAACATAACTGTTAATAAAACAACTAAATATAACATCTATTTATATTTTAACTATTATTTTTTAAGTACAAACATTTTTATGTGAATACCCATCATCCGATCCATTTTAACTCAATCAACTTGCTCCAATTTAATATGATTGGGATAACAATATTGTAATTGGATAAAACCCAGTGCAATTCGACTTTAATATGGTTCGAATATGGGATTAGTAAAATTTAATCCAAACCCATTAATTCGGTTTCTTTTTTTTTTTCACTCTCAAATCCAACCCAATTACACCTGATATTTTACATTCTATCAGCTGTGAGTTATGATTGAAACTTGGTCTATTTTAATTTAAAATAGTAAAGTGGTGATCTATATATGCCAATGTTTTTGTTCATGTTGAATTGTTCATACAATCAAGCATAGTGGATGCAAGAATATATTTAATTACTCTTATTAATTATTTTTTTATGATAGCAGATAAAAAAATGTGGGTATTTTTATAGGTTAAAATGTCGAAATCATATGATTAATTGGTGTCGAGGCTTGAAAGGTGCATTCAGAAACTTGTACCATTCTATTCTGTTCTGGTGCTTTGTCACTCTCTGAATAGGACAGAATGCAAGTTCCTTTCAAATCCTCACCGAAATAATGTAATTGCTGCACGCATATGTATGTTTGATTCGATTAGGAATATGTTATTCTTCCAAATAAACACGTTGTGATAGAAAAATGTGGAGCACTTTCCAGTCCTTAAGGTCAACCGTACTTGATAGCAACGCTATTGTGGTTCTTGTTCTGTTTTAAGAGCAGAATATAGAAAAACAGAAAATATAGTACTACTTCAACTATTCAACACTTACCCATCTTCATGTGTCTCTACTATTGCTATTCCTATTCCTTCAGCATGCATGGCTTGATTGCTATATGTGCCAAGTGCGATATCACGTTAGGAAAGAAAAGAGTTAATATTGGTCACTTGCCACTTAATTTGGTCTTTAAATTTTTTACTTATTCAATTTGATATTTTAATTTACCGTTTGAGATTTATATTGGTTATTTACCTTATTTTTGCCAATGTTAACAGATTGTTGAGAGAATGTCATTTTAGAATGATTATTTGATGTGGTAATTGAAATATTTTTATTTTAATTGTTTTTTGTTTGTGAAGTTTTTAAAATTCTAATCCTATCCTAGTTTTATTTAAGGGTGACTTTTTTAAAGAATAAATTAAGATAATCTTCGATTGCTATATCAAATAATTATTAGAAAGTTTAGTGTGACAGGCTACTAGTCACTAGTCTATCTTAGTACGTTAAGTTATTAAGGTTACATTTGAAACGAATATTAAAATTGAGAGATAGAAATTTAGAAATTGAGGATATAAAATATACAAGATTATATTTTGTCTTAGTATTATATTTAGTTTAAGATAAGATAAATATGAAGACAAAAGATAGCTTTAAAATTTAAAAAGTTAAATGGAAATATTTTTAAAATAAAATATTATTAAAATTTTAGTCTCTATTTTTTAAAATTTCAGTTTCTTATGTCTCCATATTTTGGAAGTACTAATATGAGATTGAAATTTTAGTTCTAAACTCTAGTCACTAAACACAATATTCAGTTTTAATCTTAGTCCCAGAATATAAATGACTAACTTTTTTATGATAAAAATAAAATTAGAGACTAATCTGAATTATAGATGTTAAGTTAGAGGCCAAATTAAGTAAAATAACATTTTGAAGACCAAATTAAAATACAAATATAACTTTATGAGCAATTTGAATATTAACTCAAAAAAATTATCAATTTAGTCTTTGAGCTTTTAAAAAAAATATTTTAAAATGAATACTCACGTAAAATTATTTTCATATATATGAAGTTGATAGTTAAAATTGTTAGATAATAATTTAATTAAATATATAAAATTATCTAATAATTTTTAATTATTAATTTTATATAAAAATAACTACTAATAAATTTTTACTTCAATTTAATCCTTAAATTATATAATCTCAAATCAAGTTAGTTGTATTTGTATGGTCACCAACTTAGTTAACACGGTTAACAGAATGTTGACGTATATGGTTAACTACCACTTTGGCAACCTAATCTAATATAATTGCTAACGTGTGTAGAAATTAAGGCTATCGAACTTTTAAGCCCCTGAGTTAAACGAGGTAGGCCAACCCTATATGAAAGTGTTTTCGGACCAATAACATAGAGCCTAGCTCGTTTAATAGCACTCTGCCAGCCTTTACTAGCTAGCTATCCCAATTGATAGTTTTTGGTCAAAGCATCACTTTTGGGCTAAAAGAATTAAATGCTCAAACTGTTAGTGCACTTTTTCCTTCATAAGACTCATAGTAACTGCATATGGTTTGGGTTACTGGGGTTGCGTTAGGTATTGGGATTTTTTCTTTTGTTCTTTGTTTGTAGGCTTTGGGTTGAATTGTGGTGCAGTTTGGTGGCCTGTGGAGTGAGGTAAAAAAGTTATAATAAATAAATAAATATATATATATAACCAACTTGAATTGGTCGAGTAGTCAGTTCACTTGTCTGTTTAAGCAAATGTCGGAATAAATTATTTGTTAATGTCAATACTCTTACTAATATTGCTTAGCATGTCACAACTTTTAACATGCTATTAATTTTCTACGAATACATTTTTCCTTAGAATAAAAGATGAAGACCCTACCCTAAAGTAGTGAGACTATTACTATAGATGTAAAGATAATTAAGCTCACATTTTCTTCAATGTAATAATGATTCCACTAAGTGATTCGCCGTGGATAAAATTATATATATACACACACTAAGGTATTAAGTAAGTTGCTAATGATACATGTGTGTTTGAATTTTATATCTATGATGATATTTGATTGCGTTAAATTTGAATTCAAAAAGTTTTTTTTTATATTAAATCATGATCGAGAAGCAAGATAAAATTTGTTCAATTCTTCAATTTGACAATTGACATACTCAATTTCAAATATTTCATACAATAAAGTAGTGGACTTGAATGGTGTTTGTGGTGATCAATAGTGGTGACTGGTAAATGGTGGTGGAATAGTGTGGTGATTAATGATGTTACCATGGTGATTGTGCGGTGTAAGAGTAAAATTGACATTTTGATAGACGAGTAATGTTTATGCTTTTGTTCTTCGTAGACACACAAAAAAAAATGTTTTGTTCTTCATTATCAAACAAGATTGAATATTTTAGAAATATTGTTGTATTTATTATATCAGTTTAATTTTAATGCACTAACAATGTAAATTGTTTTATACAATCGTGCAATTATATACTTATTTTTTATTATTATTTACGCAGTTAATGTGAAAAGTAGTTATTTTTACCGATGTAGCATACATAATTGAACACACGTGTAAAATTACTTTATGGTGCATCAAAATTAAATTTTTATTATATTGGCCAATAACCGCTAATATTTATTTTCTTATTTTATATTTTTTAATTATTATTAAATAAATAAATAATTTTAAATATAATAAACATTAATTATAACGGTTAGATGTGTAAAATTATAGATATTAATTTAAATAAAATAATTTTGTGTTATTATCTTTTTAATATTATTCTTAGTTTACGAGTAACTTTTTAAATTTTTTCTAATAACTTTATATTAGATAAATTAATTCTTAACCAAAAAAAAAATTTGACAAATAAATTTCTATCCTCTAAAAATTTTACAAATTAGTTTTTGTATTAAAATAAATAATTAAATTAATTTTTTATTATTTACAATTTTAGATAATTTAATCTCGACATGTTATTTTATAGAAATTTTTTTTTAAATGAGTTCAAATTTGTGACTTAAGCTCGGTTCATGACTCAATTGATTTTAATTTTAGAGATATAAGGAGAAATCAAATCACCGGTAAAAAGAGGGAACAAACTCCTCAACTGTTCAATAACCAGACTCTGGTTAGCTTCATTAACGCTTCTTTCCTGATTTGATTTTATTAATGCAATTACATTTATCTGATGCTAGGTTTGGAACTCTTGAGTGATTCGGTTGCGCATGAATTCTTTTCTCATTTTGTTTTCTGCATCGATGTTTAAATTCTATATTTAATTTCTATTGAATTGCCATGGTTGACAGTTTCAAGAGAGAATATTCAATTTGACTCCTAAACTTACATGTAAATCTCAATTTAGTTTTTAAAGTTTCAATTGCCTTTATTTAGTCTTTGTGAATATAACTCATGTTAGTCCTGGAAACAATTTTCAAGGTACAAACGTTAACGGAATACTGTCGTGAATAACCGGATGCCACACTAAACTTTGTAAAATGATATCGTTTTAATTTTGGCACTCAAATAACCCAAAAACAACATCATAAATAGTATTTATTAAAATTTTACCTAACAAAATAAGTGATACGATGTCGTTTAAATGTCAACCAAATGATATCATTTTACAAGTTTTAACGTGACATTTGATAGTCTATAACAGCACTCCATTAACATTTTTATACTAAAAATCGTCTCAAGGACTAATATAAAACACATTTATAAACTTTAGGAACTAAATAAATGCAATTGAAATCTCAAGGACTAAATTGAGACTCGCGTATAAATTCAGAAATCAAATTGAGTCGCTCTAGTTTCAACGATGTTCTAATAACGACTTTGATATTAATTAGTTCTGAAGCTTTTCATATACTCCTATGATTAAATCTCGTTGCAGTTTAATAGATGAAAAGCAACAGCATATTTTAGTGAAGCTGTAGATTCAAGAAATGTAGTATAGGAATCTTGGGTACAATGATCGTTTTCTTATTTGATTGATATATTTGTCCACGTTTTTATATTTCATAGATACATATAGTAATTTATTCTTATTTGTTTTTAATTTTTTTGATTCAAGAGTCAATCTTTTATCTATTTTTGAAAGTTTCATATCACTTCTCTAAGTTGGTGTTCATCAAGAATCAACATCCCTCCTCTCCAAAATCATTCATACATCATTCTCTCTATGCACTCAGTCACAATTATATACCACCACATGTAATATAACAAGACAATTGTAAAATAAATTCAATTTCTAATATGATAACACCACTTTTCTATTCTTTTTTTTTAATACTGCTTGAAGACATGACATGAGACATCATTAAAATAAAAACATTAAACTAAAAACTAAAAAAACATAGAAACATTAAACTAAAAACTAAAAAAACATAGAAAAATAGGACTCATGCAAATAAACCGAAATAAACTGAAAACAGAAACATAATCATAATCATAAAGGAAGAAAAGCAGAAGGCAAGCATGAAAAGAACTCAACCACCTCAATGATCGTGGTGACCATCCCCGTTATCCGGTTGTGCTCCTTGTGGTCCTTGCAGCCTCCCTATCTCCTGTCTCAATTGGAGAAGCTCGAGGTGCATTCTTTCTTGCACATTCACAATCTGACGGAGAAGGACACTATGGTTATCTTGGTTCACCCTTATCTCACGGAGAAGGTTATCTTGGTTCACCATTATCTGACGGAAAAGGACATCATGGCTATTTTGGTTCACCCTTATTTGCTCAAGGGATGCAGTCAATTGTTGCCAATACTCTTGTGGCGGAAAATAATGCCCTTGAGGCACACGAGGGGTGGTGGAGGAGCTTGTTGTGCTTCTTCTTCGGCTTGTCCCCCCCCCCCCCCTCTTTTCCAAAAAAAATAAATAAATAAAAACAAAACTCTTAGAGCAGAGTGATTATGCAACTTTGGTTGAAACCAACAATTCGAAAGAGTATTCATCAAACACATGAAGCATTATTTCTGCCAAGGAGGAATCATATTCTTTCTACTTATGTTAATATAATGTCGGGTGGGGGATATTGTTACGAGCAAAGTCTACTCAGTATATAAAATGAGATTTTGTTGTCACTGCATACTATTAAAACTAGAGGCGGTAGATCCATTAGCCATTCAAGTTGTGAATTGTGATTCTGGACTGTGCTAAAAAAGCATCAAGTTGATGGTTCACCGGTCACAACTATAAATAGCTCCTGCACAACTATAGTCTATAAAAAGCTCAATCCACTTCCCAATTAGAAATCATAATATGTTTGACTACCTGAAACTCCTATATGAACTAGCACAACATAACATAACTAGATCGAGGTATATTAGCCTTGGAAATAACCAATCAGGGATAAACAATATAGTTCTTGCCGAGACGGTATAAATAGATCAACGAGGTAACCAATCAAAGTTCACTAATTACAAAACTGAACTCTTTAGCTCAAGACAGTACCAAACTACCAATGATTTGTCGGGCGATGCAAAATGAACACGGGAAGCACACACATTTCCCCATTACAAAGTTCATATACAAAGTTCATCCATTTCTTATAATGCCCCCCAAATCAAATACACTGTCAAAATTTATCCTCTTAAACAAACCAAAATATTCATTTATGACCTATATAAAAAGAGGAACTTTAAGCATGAAAATTGAATTAGTTAGTTAACATGAAAACCATCTTTGTTTGGCCAAATAAAATGAACACCTTGAAAGAACTCCCCCAAGATTATACTGAAGATCAAAACACGGACATTAAAGAAAGAAAAATAGATTTGTATCAGCTTATGTGAATACAGTCATTTCCCTGCATCCCATATATTAACCTTTAAAAAATAATAATAAAATAAACAAAAAACCCAAGATTTTACATCAAAACTACAGAAAACAATGAAAGAAGAAAAAGAAACAATACCACAACATTTCATTTCAATATTTTTAAATAATAATTGAAAAAAAAAAGCATTACCCTGTAAAAACCTCCAAAAAACTTTCCCAAGATTCCTATACTACATTTCTTGAATCTACAGCTTCACTAAAATATGCTGTTGCTTTTCATCTATTAAATTGCAACAAGATTTAATCATAGGAGTATATGAAAAGCTTCAGAACTAATTAATATCAAAGTCATTATTATAACATCGTTGAAACTATCAACCATGGTGATTCAATAGCAATGTAACACAGAATTCAAACATCGATGCAGAAAACAAAATGAGAAAAGTGGAGAAAGGAGTTCATGCGCAACCGAATCACTCAATAGTTCCAAACCTAGCATCAGATAAATGTAATTGCATCAATAAAATCAAATAAGGAAAGAAGCGTTAATGAAGCTAACCAGAATCTGGTGATTAAACAGTTGAGGAGTTTGGTTCCCTCTTTTTACCCGTGATTTGATTTCTCTCTGTGTCTCTAAAATTAAAATCAATCATGAGTCATGAACCGAGCATAAGCCACAAATTTGAACTCATTTTAATTTTCTTTTCTATAAAATAACATGTTGAGAGATTAAATTATCTAAAAATGTAAATAATAAAAAATTAATTTAGTTATTTATTTTAATAAAAAAATTGATCTGTAAAAGTTTTAGGTAGCGTTTGGTAGCAAGACAGAGACTGATAGACTGTGACAGAGAGATAGAAATTAAAATAAGTCTCAGTATTGTGTTTGGTGTATAAAGTGTATAGAACTGAATTATGACTCAGTATCTTGTTTGGTTCGAATTAAAACTAGAGACTGAAATGTTTAAATTTACAAAATTACCCTTGACCTTACAATGTAAATATAATAGAAGGAGAAAAAGTGTGACAAAAAAAATATTCTATTTATGAGTTGAATTTGTTTGTGTATGATTTCTATGATGCTTTTTTGGGTGTTGTCATGGATAAGAGGGGAAGAATGATTTACTAACATGAACACATAATCTAAAGTAATATAATGACTTAGTTAATTAGGACAAATTTGACAAAAGTTTGTTTCTCATTCTCAGAGAGACACATATAGCTAGGCATTATAACCATGCTATATCAATATTATTTAATCCTTTGTGAGAGAGAGAGAGAGAGTGAGTGATAGACCAATATGGTTTATAACAAGAGCAAGAAGATAAAATTAATGCCGTTAAATCTTAATAAAGATTGGAACAAAACATCATATAAATTTTCAAAAGGATCATGCATGTATCTAGCTATGTAACTTCTTATATGATGACTTTCAATCATGATCATCCATGTGTATATAGAATTATTCAGACCATAAATCTCTTACTCCTGTTAACTATAAACTACAATTAATTCCCATGTAACAGATGGCATTAATAATTCCCAAAAACAGATGGCAAATCCCTGAATATAGGACAAAGTCACAAAGACAAAGGATTTCTTCAACATCAGTGCTACTACTTCACACCATTAAGAAAATAACGAACCAAGCAAAATAGTAACTTGTCTCTTTTCAAACTTTAATTTCTCCAAATCAAAGCACCCAAACAAAACAAAAGCTTAAGAGGTTCTGAGTACAAATACACCTTTCAAAGATACAAATTTGATTTAAGCATTATACAACAGTAATTGAACATCAGGAGAAGGGAAAAGTCCTATTGCTAGGTCACGACCAAAAAAAAATGAACAGAATCAGTAAAGTACCAGCAACAGGGGAGAAAACAGGGGAGAGGCGAGTCGGTGGTTGACGTCGACAGCAACAGGTAGAGGCGGCAGCTTGGTTCTTCGATTGTTGTAACAGGAGGGAGGCAGCAGCAGTCCTGTGAAGGAGAAAACGAGGAGATAGAGAACATGGGGGCTACGAAGATGAACTTGAAAACGACCCCTCACTTACTTAGCGATGGCTACGCCAGCGGCGGTGGCTGTTCTTCGACTGGTGATGGAGAGGCTGCATGCAGTGATGTCCTTGAAGAAGAATGAGAAGATAAAAGAGTCAACAGGGTTAAAGCCCTTATTTACATTTGGGTAATGTTGAAATTATTGTAGGAAAAGTCTAGGAGGAGCAAATTTATTGAATTAAAATGGCGGTAATTTATGTATAAATGTTTTGTCTTTAAAATTTTTAGTTTTTAGTGTTTTTATTTTTTAGAGATATTAAAATTTTAAAAATAAATATAAAAATTTAAATATTAATTTTTAATTCAACAAATATAATATTAAGTTTTTGTCTTTCAATTTCAATTTAAATCTCTACAAACAAATTTTATCCTAAAAATTTATTTGTCAATTTTTTTTGTTAAGAATTAATTTCTCTAATATAAAGTTATTAGAAAAAATT
>NC_029777.3:102307381-102314408 GCF_000817695.3 Arachis duranensis | reverse complement strand
ATATATATATATAAAATTATAGATGTTAATTTAAATAAAATAATTTTATGTTATTATAATTTTAATATTATTCTTAGTTTATGAGTAACTTTTTAAATTTTTTTCTAATAACTTTATATTAGATAAATTAATTCTTAACAAAAAAAATTGACAAATAAATCTCTATCCTCTAAAAATTTTACAAATTAGTTTTTTTTTATTAAAATAAATAATTAAATTAATTTTTTATTATTTACATTTTTAGATAATTTAATCTCTCAGCATGTTATATATAAAAAAACAATTAAATGAGTTCAAATTTGTGGCATATGCTCGGTTCATGACTCGATTGATTTTAATTTTAGAGACATAAAGAGAAATCAAATCACGGGTAAAAAGAGGGAACGAAACTCCTCAACTGTTTAATCACCAGATTCTGGTTAGCTTCATTAACGCTTCTTTCCTGATTTGATTTTATTGATGCAATTACATTTATCTGATGCTAGGTTTGGAACTCTTGAGTGATTTGGTTGCGCATGAACTCCTTTCTCCACTTTTCTCATTTTGTTTTCTGCATCGATGTTTGAATTCTGTGTTTCATTGCTATTGAATCGCCATGGTTGATAGTTTCAGCGATGTTCTAATAATGACTTTGATATTAATTAGTTCTGAAGCTTTTCATATACTCCTATGATTAAATCTCGTTGCAGTTTAATAGATGAAAAGCAACAGCATATTTTAGTGAAGCTGTAGATTCAAGAAATGTAGTACAGGAATCTTGGGAAAGTTTTTTGCAGGTTTTTACTAGGGTAATGCTTTTTTTTTTCAATTATTATTTAAAAAAATTGAAATGAAATGTCTCTTTCTTTTTGTTCGCTCATTGTTTTCTGTAGTTTCGATGTAAAATCTTGGGTTTTTTTTGTTTATTTTATTATTATTTTTTAAAGGTTGTTATATGGGATGCAGAGAAATGACTGTATTCACATAAGCTGATCCAAATCTATTTTTCTTTCTTTAATGTCCGTGTTCTGATCTTCGGTATCTTGGGGAGTTCTTCTTTCAAGGTGTTCATGTTATTTGGCCAAACAAAGATGGTTTCTGTGTTAACTAACTAATTCAATTTTCATGCTAAAGTTCCTCTTTTTATATAGATGTTGTCATAAATGAAAATTTTAGTTTGTTTAAGAGGATAACTTTTGACAGTGTATTTGATTTGGGGGGCATTATAAGAAATGGATGAACTTTGTAATGGGGAAATGTGTGTGCTTCCTGTGTTCATTTTGTATCTCCCGGCAAATCATTGGTACTGTCTTGAGCTAAAGAGTTCAGTTTTGTAATTACTGAACCTTGATTGGTTACCTCGGTTGATCTATTTATACTGTCTCGGCAAGAACTATATTGTTTATCCCTGATTGGTTATTTCCAAAGCTAATATACCTCGATCTAGTTATGTTATGTTGTTGTGCTAGTTCATATAGGAGTTTCGGGTAGTCAAACATATTATGATTTCTAATTGGTAAGTGGATTGAGCTTTTTATAGACTATAGTTGTGCAGGAGCTATTTATAGTTGTGACCCGTGAACCATCAACTTGATGTGCTTTTTTTAGCACAGTCCATAATCACAATTCACAACTTGAATGGCTAATGGATCTACCGCCTCTACTTTTAATAGTATGCAGTGACAACAAAATCTCATTTTATATACTGAGTAGACTTTGCTCGTAACAATATCCCCCACCCCCCATTATATTAACATAAGTAGAAAGAATATGATTCCTCCTTTGCAGAAATAATGCTTCATGTGTTTGATGAATACTCTTTCGAATTGTTGGTTTCAACCAAAGTTGCATAATCACTTTGCTCTAAGAGTTTATTGCGTAGTCAGAAGTACAAAAAGGAACATAGTAAGGTTGATCCGTACTCAAGCTTAGATGGGAAAGGAAAGCAGTGGTAATATGGAACAGTGGCTGAATAAGATGGCTTCAGAACCGTACTACCTGTTTCATTTCTTATGTTTCTTCTCCTATTTGGTTGTTCGTAGCTCTGCTGTTCAAGTGTTAACACCTCAGCTCACCCTAAGTCTTCTTCGTCGCGTATCTCTCTCTCTCTCTCTCTCTCTCTCTCTCTGTTTCTCTCTCTCTCTCTCGTTTGGTTCTTTACAAATTGCTTAATTCTTGCATCTCTCACATTTACTTGCAGGAAATATTAACAGTGTTAGTGTTTGCCGTGCTGGTTGCCTTGAAGGTACCTGCTACTGAAATCAGATAGAATTTGTTATCTATTTTCAAAATTATTGCATCGAAAGTATATTGTCAATTTGTCATATTACTCGAACATAAATTGAATGCTATGATTCATTCAACATCAATATCCAGAGCTACCTAAGTTTACAAGATGAAAGAACTAGAATGATCCAAATGAAACAATTATTGAAGGAAACAAATTGCTTTGGTATGAATTCTTCGCAGAAAAACATCAGATTGTGAATTGCAGGATCTAAACATCAACTGTCTTGTGCAATTGTACCAAATAGTTTGAAAAGGTGTAAATGACTCCATTAACATCTAAATTTATGCGCAAAATGCAAACCATTAAAAGGCTCATCAAACAAGTATGTGATTTGTTGGTACTAAGATTACCAGCTGTTCTAACCCTTGAGAATGCCATAAGTGAAAAATTTCCTGTTTTTATAGGAAAGTAAAAAACTTAATGCTGCTATTTACAAGATCACGATCTCACTTTCTATTACCTTTTTAAGTAACTCTCTAAATTGGCTTTGTTTCTGAGGGGCAATGTAATTTTTTTATTTGAACGGATATGGTACATCAACTGGTGTCTCACATACCACTGGTATGACATTTGACTTGTGTATATTCAAGTATATCTCTTTATCCCGTTGCAGGCAGTGAGAGAAGAAACATGGGAAGCATTTATAGCTGATATTCTTTTTCTTGCCAAGGTGATGAGGATTGATGCATTTGCAAAAGCTTTTTACCTTTCTTCTTTGATCCAATCATTTCACTTCCCATTTATTTTATTTTATTATTTTTAGGGGGTGGAGGATCTATTTGACTTTTAGATAGGTCATGATATAATATTTGTCAGCAATTAAGGTGCTTATTGTACTGTAGACCATGCATATTGTTTGCTGCACAATATTTGTGGCTTCATCTTTTCTACTTCTCAGCTTCTATCATTTTCATTTTCCAGATTTGTCTTTTTGCCCTTGCCTTTACACTGGATCGCTGCATAGCTCTTTGGTATATTCTTGTATTTCTAGGTGGGTAGTTTTCGTGTTACGCTGAGCTTTTTAAGTAAAGTATATACTTCTGGCCTTGTAATTGAAATTTTGTTCACTCCACATTTCTTCCTGGAATTCAAGTAAGCTCAAGTATGGCAGCTGCTTATTTTCCCTTTTCTTTTTGTAGAATGCAACAACTTATATACTTTCCCTTCAAATATATTAACCAATAATACAGTTTTCATCTGTTTAAAATTGATTATAAGTCCAAGTAGTTCGTTGGATGATTATTGAAAGTTAATTATCGATTTTGTGATTCACACTACCATGTTGTATTGCAGTGATACATATGCTAACACAGCAACCTCCATCTGAAGGACTAGGTACTGTTAAAAGGGGTTGGGTGATTTTCCTTATATGTTTTACCTTTCATTATTTTACAAACTTCATAGTAGATGAAAGTATCAAATATATACAAGAAATCGTTCTCGTTTAATGTAGTGGCTAATGTTATTCTGTTTCTCTATAATTGATTCATCCAGGTGCCTCTACCAAGCTAACACCGTTGCAGTTAGAAGGCCTGTTGACAGAGGGGAGCACATCAAGATTATGGCTAGTAAGTACCGCCAATTGAATGAAAATTCTTTATGAAACTCTTAACTGTTAAAGATCTGTGACGGGTTAGTTATATGCACATTGATGATAACCTCATGTATACAAATAAAGCTTGTTTGGGAATGATAACCATATGTACATAAAGCAAAAAAATTTCTCCCTTAACAATTTACTTCCAAACATGTGCTAACTTTGTTCTTGGTATAGATGACATTGATGGCAATCTTGAACAAACTTAGGAAGCTTGTTGGGGAAAAAGAACTATGATTATACAATCTAATACCATTAAGAAAAAAATTCTCCTCTTTATCACATTGTTGTGGTGTTAAATAAATTATGTGAGTGAAGGAATTATGTTTTTGTACCTTGTCATTTACTAGTTGTTTATGTTTAAATTCTTAATGCGTGAAACACCACCCACTGTTGTTGAAACTTGAAAGGATTACATCAGAACTGTTAGGAATGTTTCCATGCCATTCTTATATTTTAGAATCTCTTTCATTGTCCCAAAAATTATCCATTTCTTACTTCCATGAACTGGCAGGTAGAATTTTGTGCTTCATATTCATCTTCTTGCATTCGCTCAAGTCGGCATTTTCCTGAGCTCTCAATTACGTATGCTTCTATTGCCTTTTGACTTAAATCGACACTGTGTAGACTGGCCTGATATGAGCTGTTTTTATGCCTTCACACTCTCTCTGACAGATATTCAAACAAAAATTTATCATTTGGGATAGTTGATCTCGGACTCTTTCCAAATGCTGCTGAAAAATTTGGAATATCTCTTGGTGGTAAATAATATTGATATATGACATCTATTTTTTCTCTCTCAATTTAAACATCAAATTGCGTTCTGCTTACTGTTATCGGATCGATCTTCAGTTATTTTATCAGAAATATGGCATTTTATGAAGTCTTCTGATTGTCAGGATTCATGGGCCAGCTACCGACGTATATCTTATTTGAGAATGCTGCTGAAGTTGCACGCTTTCCAGAGTTGGATTTTGAAGCAACATTCTTTAACCCTACAATTACTAAGGTATATTTCTCTCTCTCACACACACTTATACTCAGATTTTGTGAGACTTGAATTGCTATTTTGAATAATCACTAGAACATAATGTAATTGTAAGATAAAGGTCAACTGATCCATCTATCCTTTTACTTTAAAACTTTTTTCCTTAATTTCATTATGTCATATCACTTGGTGAGTGAGTATTTGAATATTCATCCTTTGATTTTGGGTAGAATGAGAGTCATTTTGGTAGTTCCTAATGCCCTGTGATCATTGATTATCATTACTAAAGAATTTGATCATACCATATGGGTTATCATATACAGGGCTTTCTTTCTCGGCATTTCGAGCTTGATCGGCACCTTCTCGATTATGTAAATGGTAAATAGGCAACTGCACTAAGGCTGCGTTTGGAATGAAGGGAAGGTTGAGATAGACAACTAAAATTTTAAGACATTAGTATCTTTTTGAGATGCACATTGAGACAGTGAATTCTAGTATCACAGATCTATCTGTCTTCGTCTCAATGCAATAGAAGATATTTGCGTTATAAGATATTTATATATTTTGTATTAGGACACTAACCAAACACAACCTAAGGCTACATTGAATGCCAATTTTTTAGGCTTTGTAATTTGACCTTTTAATTAAGGTTCAAATCCAAATATCCCAGTCATTGGGATTTGTTGATTTTAGAATGTTAAAATGGCTTTTTTATAGAATTGTCTGATATCACTTACTACTCAAGCATTTCAAATTCAATGCGGCACAAATTAATAATGTGTACACTAAGATTAGTTATTAAAATCAACTACTAGTATAAAATACACAATGTCATAAGGTAGTCAATCTCCGGCACCTCTGTTGATGTGGCTGCACCTTCTATTCTCCAACAGTTTGCCTTGGCTCTACCAATTACTATCTTGCCACTGGTTGCTATGTGCTCTATTTTGTGTCTTATTGATATTTGTTGGGATAATGATCAAATTAGTCTCTAAAAAATGAGTCTTTTTTTGAATTTATTTTTAAAAAATTTTATCAATTAAATTAGTAATTTAAAAATTACATATTATTATGTTTGTCCTTATGTCACTTCAATGTTAATTGAATTTTAAACAACATACATAATATCTAGTATGTTTAATTGAATACTGACTAAATATGTTTATAAAAATCTATTCGTTCTCTTTTTGTCTATTACATAAACCCTAATTTGAGTATAACCCAAAAAGAGATGGGAGGATTAGTGGCTATGACAATAATTTTCTACTAAGATACATAGAGCAATTGCATATTTGCTTGGATCAATTGATGAAAAAAAATAAGTATAATGTTTGAGGACATAGTTGGAAGCCAGAGAAAGTTATAACTTTTTTCTTCAATGTATTTTTTTATTTTGTATTTTTTAATTATTGTTAAAATAAATAAATAATTTTATATATAATAAATATATAATTATAAATGTTATATATATAATTATAAATATTAAGTTAAATAAGATAATTTTGTGTTATTATTTTTCTAATTATAATTCGTTTAGTCCAATTAAAACTAAAAACAAACCTTAAGTATAACACACAATGCTCCATTAAGTGGCTAATGGCAGAAAAAGAGAATGTTGAGTTGTTGACAAAAAAAAAAAAGAACACAGATCAATGTAGAACATGATATCAGGGGCCAGAAAATAAAATAAAATAAAATTGACAAAATAGATGGAAAAATTTCCCGATCATTTGTCACATTATTTGAATATTATTATATCTCCTCAGATAAGCAATATATTCATTCTTTTTTAGGAAATGGCTGCCGGAAACGTATAAAAGGTTCATTATCAGCTTTTAAATGTTGCAAACTGTGTTCTTTCACAATAGGTTTTTTCAGTCACAAAAAAAAAAATCAAAATTTTCAATTAGCATCAATCAAATAATTTAAAATTGATTCCATTCAATCGTTAAACTTACATAAATTAAAAAGGCAGGTACAAATTAAATAAATGTAGATAAAGACAATAACAAATATACTGAGGAGCAGAACTTGTTCAAGCTAGTTTTCATAGCAATTTTTAATTCTTTTGGAGATAATTTTTGAGCCTTGGCCAGGGTATGTTTTGTTGAAAAAATCGTCTATTTCTTATTTTCTTTCATTCTTTAACATATTTAATTCTTCAATTGCATGC
>NC_029777.3:102260407-102307302 GCF_000817695.3 Arachis duranensis | reverse complement strand
GAGTCATCGGAGGGAAGTACAAAATTGGTCAGAAAATTGCAAGTGGCTCATTTGGTGAAATTCATATAGGTCATCCGTTGTGTTCATTTTCTATTTTCTATTTTCTCATTGCCATTTGTTTTATTTATTTAATTTATTTAGTTTTTTCAATATACTTGCTTACATTATAGTTTGTTTGTTTAATTGTTTCATTGTATTTATGTAGGGTCACATATTGAGAATGCTGAAACTGTTGCAATTAAGATGGTGAGTCTTATTTTACTTCCCATGTTTACATCAATGAAAATGGAAATAACCGAGTAAATTTCATTGTTCAAAGATCATGAATATATATAAACTCACTATCTTTTGTGTTTTCAAATTCGAGTTATTGTGTCAACGAGTTATAATTCAAATAGCATAATCTCTCGTTCTTCACCTAGAAGTCTCAACTCTCGAATTTGTCTCACTCCTAATTTTAGGAAAAAAAAATCGGAGTTATTGTATTATTAGATGATGATTAGAGAAGCAAAGTCCTAATATGATTAGAATATAGTTTTTGGTATATGGTTCAATAATGTTACCCTTGTAAAAATTTTGAGTAAGTTGCAAATGTTGGGTGAATAAGTAATTTTTTTAATAATATTTTATTATCTCTTTTTTTTATCACATAAATTTTTTTAGAATAACACAAAAATTATAAGTTTAAATAAGCTTTTGGTTCCTATAAAATATCTATTTTTTATTTGATCCATATAAAATTTTTAGTTTGGTTCTGATTTTTTTTTTAATTTGAAATAAATATCTCTATTTTAGTCTTTATTATTAGATATTTCTTGTTTTGTAGGAGAATAGGAAAACCAAACAACCACAGCTACTTTATGAAGCTCAGCTATATAATCTTCTAAAAGGAGGAAGTGAGTTAACCATAAAAAATATTAATTAATTATTATGATATCACAATATTTTCCATGAACTTTGTTATTGCCTTTTTATTCTATATGATATGTATGTATATATTTTAATTAGGTGGTATTCCAAGAGTGAAATGGAGTGGCACTGATAGAGACAACAACTTTCTAGTTCTTGATCTTTTAGGACCAAGTCTTGAAGACCTTTTTTACTATTGTGGGAAGAAATTTTCATTAAAAACCGTTTTGATGTTGGCTGATCAAATGGTAATTAATTAAAATTCATTTATATTGGTTAGTGTCTTAGTGAGGTTTAAGGTTTCCACAAAGGAAGCCTTTTCTCGTAATTAATTGAAAATAATTTTTCTTGCATATATAATTGTGGAAATTTAATTTTGTCTCTAAACATTTCCTGCTTCTAATAATCAATTCAATTGATCTAATTTAATTTAATTTATTTTTCATTCAGCTTACAAGGATAGAGTATTTGCATTCCAAGGGCTTTTTGCATAGAGACATTAAGCCAGATAACTTCCTTATGGGTCTTGGCAGAAAAGCAAAACAGGTATAATTTTGTATAAATTATGGGATAAAATAATTTGCTTTTTTTTAAAAAAAATATATATATATTTTACACAGACCATATGATTTCGCACGTCTTTTTTCTTTTTGTGTGTCTTCATACTGTTTGTGTAGAATGTATATTAAAAAAATAGTTTAATTATTCTATTGATTTTGTAATTTTATTAAATTTTTAATTAGATTTTTATGCTTTTTTTTAAGTGAGTCTCTATATTATTTTTAATTTTGTAATTATATTTTTTTTAGTATAAAAGATATTAGAATTAACTGAATATTTTTTGATAAATTAAAAATATATACAATTAAGAATTTAATTAAATTTTTTATCACATATTTTTTGAAAAAAATATTCTATTCATTTTAATATTTTTGACATAAAAAAAACTTAATTATAAAATTAAAAATAGTATAAAAACTCAATTAAAAAATATATATAAATTTAATTACAAATTTAATAAAATTATAGGAAGTAACAAATTAAAGTAATTAAACCAAAAAAATTTACTCCAACAACATACTTCAAAATTGCACCTAAAGTAAAAAGAGTAACTTTTGTCATGCTTTCCATGGCATACATATTAGTGATTAGTTAAGCATACAGGTTTATATGATTGATTTTGGACTTGCAAAGAGATACAGAGACCCTATCACAAATAAGCATATCCCTTGTAGGTATGCTTCTTTATTATTATTTTTTATTGAGTTTTATTACTTTATTAGATACATAATTTGAATTGGATTTTATATATAGTATATTTTAAGTTTAGTTATTCCGTACAACTCTATAATTTTATTANAAATAATATTCTATTATTTTTAATATTTTTTATATCAAATAACTTAATTACAAAATTAAAAATAATATAAAACTCTAATTAATAATTTAATAAAACTATAAGGGTCACGGAATCATTAATCCTATATTATTTTAGTATTAAGTATGATTTTTGTCCTAACGTAGAGGTCGAAAATTGATTTTGTCCCCAACTTTTTTTTGTCACAAAATGATCCCAAAATTTTAGTTTATTTTAAAATCATCTTTTTATCAATTTTATTTTTTTATTACTAAATTATTTCTCATTAAAAAAAATTATAAAATAAAATAAATATAAAATAAATATAAAAAAAGAAAGAAATGGATACAGAAAGAGGGGTGGAGAGAGAGAGAAAGGGGCGCGAGAAAAGGGGAGGAGGAGGGGGAGAGAAGGGGATCGCTATATCGCTGCACCACCGCACCACCACCAGCTTCTTCTTCTTTTTCTTCTGTGAATTGGATTTTTTGTGAAATTTTTGAATCTTTTGTGAAATTTGTTGTGGAATATTGTTGTTGCTGAAATTTAAATTTGGAATATTGTTGTTACTGAATTTGTTGATTATTGTTCAAAATATATGTTGCTTGAATTTTCTGATGATGATGATGATGACCATGATGATAATAGTGATGGTGGTGGTGGGTTCTTGTTTAGTTTGGACTTCTGGTTGATTTTGGTTGATTTTAGAAAAAGTTATGAAGAAAATGATGATGACCATGATAATACTGGTGGTAGTAGTGGTGGTTCTGGTTGGGCGTAGGTTTCTGTTTCAGTAGTAGTGGTGGTGGTGGTTGATTTTGAGGTAAAGGAAAAATTGTATTTTCGTCCAAATGACGATTTTAAAACAAACTGAAACTTTAAAAACTATTTTGTAGCAAAAGAAAGTTGGAGACGAAATCGATTTTTGACCTCTATGTTGGGATCAAAATCATACTTAACCCATTATTTTACTATGCGTTCTCTATTCATATATGTATGTATTGTAAAGTTTCCAATTACTCAAATCAAATTTGACACTTTTTCCATCTTAAATAAAAAATTTCGTTGCCAATCAGTTATAACTTAACTTAAATGACATAATCTCTCTATATTCATCTAAGAAGTTATGGATTCGAATCTTCTTATTTTTAATAAAAAAAAAGCTTCGTTTAATTTAACTTATAATTTCCATCAATTTATAAAAAGTACTTAATTTGGGCTCCAAGTTAGTTTTCTTAATATTAATAATAAATAAAAGAAGTATTTTTTGTTTCTTTATTAGCTTACACTCTAGAGTTTTTAATGGAATGAAGTATAATATTCCAAAGAAATTGTTGGTTGATTAATTCTCAGTATTTTTTGTACTTTACCTGTTTAAATTCATTTTCCATGTTAGAATTATTACTTAATAATACTTTTATCTTTTACCACACACGACAAAAAAAATCATCAAGGGAAAACAAACTTTTAATAGGGACTCCACGTTATGCTAGTCGCAATACTCATTCGGGATTTGGTAAGTAGAAATATCAAAACCAATTTTATCTTCTTTATTTATTGTCTATAAATTAATTCATATATAATTTTTACTTCAATTTAAGTAATTTGTTTCTTCAGAACAAAGTCGCCGGGATGATCTGGAGTCTCTTGGTTATGTTCTTATGTACTTTATAAGAGGAAGGTATATATCTTTTATTAACATATTGATTTCATAAAAATTAAATATAATTTTAATGAACTATTTCAATTTTTGATTTGCATTTTATTAGCCTTCCTTGGCAAGGTCTACAAGCTCCAACAAATAAACAAAAATACGACAAAATTTGTGAAATGAAGAAATCAATTCCAATTGATGTAGGTGCATTTCTTCCCATTCTATTTTGCTTTAACGTTTTAATATATATACTTTTAGGTTTAATAAAGCTAAAAATGCGAGTTAATAATTTTTTTGCTGTTCTACTCTAATGTGTTGAGTTTTCTTTGTTTAAAAAAAAAACTTTTTTTTTTACTTCTTCCACCCTAACATGTTATGATGTTAATAATATTATTGAAGCTTACTATATATCTTAGACTAAAGTTTGCGTTTGAAGAAGTACCTATCATTGAGATATTTTTTAAATTATTTTTCTTTTTTAAATTTTGTTATTAGATACTTTGCAAGTCATGTCCTGTGCAGTTCGCATCATACTTTCGGTATTGCCATTCTTTGACATTTGATCAACGACCAGATTATGGATTCTTGAAGCGCATGTTTCGTGATTTATTCAATGCTCAAGGTATTTAATTTTGTTGCTTATCATATCTGTGGCTCATTATTGCTTTTTCTTTTATCAATGTTAAAATTATTACCTTGCATTTTATTAGTTATTTTAATTACTCTCATTTAATTTGAATTTAATTCATAGCTTTGTGTGTGGTAGATGTTATTTCCCTCCCCCCTCTTTTATTTTTATAGCTACTTTTTAGCTTATTCACTACTAAAAGCGTTTTTTCCCTTGAAAAGCCTATGAAATTTTTAATTCAAATACAAATAATGACAACAAATTCTTATCCTATTAAATGGGACGCTTACACGAATTAATTAATAAAAAAATAAAAAATATCAGATGATCACAGAATTTATTACTTTTGAGTAATAATTAATTATTATTATTTAAAAAATTAAACTAAATATATTATTATATTAATAGATTAAAAAAATTAAATTAATAACTAAAAATATTAGTCTAAAACAATAAATTCTACTAGTAATTGAATATTTTTTAAACTTGATATCATTGTGTTCTTTTATATATTATGTTTATAATGAAACTGTTTACACATAATTTAAATTAAAAAAAAAAGAGCTTTCTTGCTTGTAAGTACTTCAGCCCAAGCCGCCATTTTCTCTATTTTTAATGTTAGTTTATTGTTTATCGGTTAATATATATATCCATGTAATATTATAATATCACAGTTTTCTTTGTTAGCACTTAGCATTGTAATAAAATCTTTAAATTTTGTTTTCTGGCAGGATATGATGATTTATTTGACTGGACCATTCTAAAATATCAGCAAATGCGGCAGACAAAGACGTTAATTGAATCAAACGTTAGTTATGCTTAGCTTGGCCTACTTTAATTTAATTTAATTTAATTTATTTTAATAGCAACTTTAGATGAATAATATTGCTTGTATATATCATGGTTTGTTTCTGGCAATTTGTAGCCTCCAATAATTGCTGTTCGTAGCAATCTACAACCAAAGGATGGTGACAACCAACAAGGTATGTAATCAAGTGTTATTATTCACAAATTTTCACATCATCAAAATATCCCAATTCTCACCATAGCTTGAATTCTGTGGATTATAACTTTTCAGACTAATATCCCAATTAGCTAGGTTCACCAGAATTTTCGTGAAGGATTAACGTCCTACAAATTTTAATAATCAACGATTCTTAATCAAAGATGATTAATATTGGACATGTTGAGCCTTTAGTAGCGTTTGGTTAAGAGATAGAGACTAAAAGACAGAGATTAAGAAACAGAAATAGAAATAAATTTTAGTATTTTATTTAGTGTAAAGTGAAAGACAGAAATTAAAATAAGAACGAAATTTTAATTTAATTTGTACAAAAAATAAAATTAAAATTAATTAATTGAAATGACGGTATTTTAGATATAAAATGTTATTAAAATTTCAGTCTCTGTTTCTAAAAATTTCAATCTCCTATATCCTCATTTTTTAAAAGTATCCCTATCTCAAAACAAACGCTATCTAAATAGTCTTTTAATTAATGTTGTCACGGTTATATACGTGTCTGTTGTTAACGTGCATGACGTGTTTAATTCGTGATTTAACACATGTATATAGCTATCAGCCTATCACAGAATTAATTGGAAGACAAATCGAAGTTAAAATCTAACATATCCAATGTTAATAATCTTTAGAAATGTATTTAATAGTTAAAACTTTTTAAAACGTAATCTACTAATCTTTACCAAAAAAACTTGTGTGAAAATATAAAATATACAAATTAAAATTTCAGTGATGTTACGTGACTAAGTTATTTTTTTAATTAAGTTTAATCAAATAAATTAATTTAGTAATTTATTAGTACAATAAAAATTAACTAAAAAAAGAGATAGCACATAAGAAAAAAATATAATTAAACTTATTTACAAAAATAATTTATTTACCTAATATTTCAAAGGTTCATGGTACTGTGCTAAACACATGGTGATAGTTTTAAGTTTCTTTTTCAGGAGTTAGTGATGTTACTGAAGATATTGTGGCAAAACCATCGGTTAATACTGATCATCCTCATGTTATCATAAACAGCAAGAAATCTAATGTTCAGAAATTTAACGCCAAGGTTCCCATCCAAAAACATGTACAACTCCTATATGTTTCAAATTTATCCACTGTTTTCTTCCATCTATTCCTCTTTCAAATATAAACGAATTGAATACTCATTTTTTTTCTACAAATTTATTTCTGTATAACAACTTAAGCTTACAATACAGTAGAAATTATTAAGCCAGAGAATTAATTTATCACAAGACAGAGAATTAATTTCGATTAATTTTTTTATCTTTTTTAAAAAGATATTTTGAATCAATTTGTAGTGAACTGAAATTATTAATTTGATGAGTTTGATGATTTTTAATTTTTGCAGACAGAAAAGAATAATGATTTATCTATTTCCAGCAGTATGCCCAGAGTGTTGATAGAAAATGTTTCAAAACTTAGAATTCCAGCAGAAGCCACAAATCAGGGTTGTGTATCTGCCAATAATAACTATGGTAACCCAAGAACTTCTGTACCTACGTTACGTAGAACTTTTTCAACAAATTAAATTAGTGTGTCAAAAAAAAAAAAAAACTATAATTTCAACCTGATGAACTGTGTCATTTTATATAGGGAAAAAGGGATTAATTTTATTAACTAACAATTAACTATTAAGTAATGATTGAGAAAGAATTTAAAAAAAATAAATTGGCTAATTATTGGATTTAGAACTTTAGAATGTTTATTATTAATATTTGATAAAAATACTCCTATTTTTATATTGATTTTTCATATCTTCTATAAACATACAAAATCAACTATATTTATACACATTGCTTCTTCACATATATTTGGTAATCTGATATCGACATTTTAAATTTTTTTCTCAATTATTTAATAAAAAATAATTTTTGTCTTATATTTTTTAAGATAAATAATGTAAAAAAATATTAAATAATAAAAAATTATATTTTATTAAACAATTGCAAAAAAATTGAGAAATTCACTCGCATTAGTTTCAGAATAATTGGACATATCAATACATAATAAACAATTTATAATTTTGTCTTATTTCAATTCAACACATGGTCCATCACAAATCGCAATTAAAAATAAAAAAAACAATAATACTACAATAAAATTTAGAATATATGTCATTTCTGTCCCTGTTGTTCCAAATAAGAAACATCTCTTTTATAGTTCGAAAATTCCATTTCAAACTATCCATGTAATTGATTTAAACAAAATGTTTTATTGGTTTAACATTTAACATATGCCAACTAATTATAATTTAAATGATGTAACCTCTTTATATTTGTTTAGAGGTTGTGAGTTTGAATATCATTCGTAATTAAAAAAAAATCCATTACAAAGACCACTTAAACCAGGATTTTTTTATTTAAATAAATTAAATAAATATTTTATTTACTTAAATAAATGATTTTAAAATTTATTACGAAAATACATCATCTACTTTTGTATAATAAAAAAAAATGCACGATTTTAAAAAAGAAACATTATTAACACATTTATTTCTCTCAACAGTTGAATAAGTGAATCTACATAAGTCAAAATAACACCGTTAAATTGCCTACTATTAATACGGTTACCTTCTTCTAACTATCAACTATTAATATTATGAGTATATAGTCATTTTGGTCCTCAAAAAATTTCATATTGGACACTTTAGTCCCCAACTAAAATTAATTACTCGATTGGTTCCTAAAAATTAATTTCGTCAATCACTTAGGTCCTTTATTCCGTTAATTCTAACGGAGGACAAAATAGTCCCTGACAATTCTAACAATGGACAAAATGATCCCTGACCCCTTTATTCGAAAACGATACTGTTCTTCCCTAATTTTTATCATATCTCGCATAACCCTAACATTCATACTCTCCTTCTTTACTTTCACAGTCTTCTTTTCCATCTTTTCCTTACTCCTCTTTAACTCCAAGATTAAGCCATGGTGTAATTGTCACACGTGTGGTACCTACCTTAACATGTCATAGACCACACACTTCCTAAATCTTTGTGACTGGTACATCCACCTCCTCTGTACTTCACCCACCAAAAACATCCACTTCCACATCTTCCATAACATCACCTCCAACCCCGACACGTCCACGACATCCTCAAGACCAAGTTCCACAACTACTCTAAGGGCACGCCTTTCTTTACTCTCCGGCAAGTAATATAGATTGTTGGACATTAAGACATCATGAGAAGATTCTCCTTCGACATCATATGCAAATTCTCATTTAAAATAGACACCGAGTGCTTCATTCATTCTTTTCCAGAGTCCAAGTTGGCAGACAGCTTCGACCTCGCATCCAAGCTATCAGTACAACGAGCAATGTCCGTTGTCGCTCATATGGAAACTGAAGTGAATTACTGAGAAGGAAGTGATTGGAGTGATGGATAATGTGGTCATGGAGATGATAGGGCAGAGGAGGAGGGAGATGACAACGACGACAACGGTCTTAACAAATTAGACATGAGGTCTAGATTCATGGGATCCATCGAAGATGATAATTAGTTGAGAGACATAGGCATTAGTTTTCCGAGCATGAATTGGTTGAGATGAAGTTGATGATTTTTTTTGTGAACATTAAATTTATAGCGTGTGCATTGTGTAGTTTGAAGTTACAGTGTTAGACTGCTAGTGTTATGCGAGATATAATGGAAATTGGGAGAGAATAATGTCATTTCCGAACAGAAGAGATCATGGACCATTTTGTCCCCTGTTAGAGTTGTCAGGGACTATTTTGTCTTCCGTTAGAATTAACGGAATAAAGGACCTAAATGACTGACGGAATTAATTGTTATAGACCAATCGAATAATTAATTTTAATTGGCGACTAAAATGTCCAGTCAAAAATTCTTTAAAAACCAAAATAAATATATACTCTAATATTATTGCTTCTTCTACTACTTCCATCCACTAATGATTTTTTATTAGAATTTACACTAAAATATATAATTTTTTACATATTTTCATATAATAAATAAAATTTTAAATATATAATTTAAATTCAAAAATTAATACCGAAGAGAGTACATAGAACATTTAAAAGTATATAATAATGGACGGTGAATAGAAGTAGAGAAAATAGTGTTAATAATAGATAATTAGAAAAGATAATAAGACAGTTGAACGGTGCTAGTACTTTTACTTATGGAAAAGTTTAGGGACTAGCAATTTTTGTGTTTTCTGACCAAAACTTAACCATCAAAATAAAAGTGAGTAATTTTTTACCATTAGATATAATCTCTCACGATTAAAAATACTATTGATGACCAATTAATAGTTACAAAACACCAAAATTAATGATCCCCTAATATTCCTCTTTACTTATTTCAACTTAATAGTGTTCCATTTTTAAAATCTATTATATAAAATCGTCTATCTTTTCTATTGTTTAAAATATTTTTTTTATTTAATTTAAATTATTAATATTTTTATTATTTTTAAAAAATATTTTTTTATATTTACAAATACATATATCTTATTTATACGATAAATTTTTAAATAATTTTTAATGTATTTTGTTATTGTAAACAAGATATATAAAAATTAAAAAAATACATTTATCTCGTTTATCGCTTAAAAAATATATTAAAAATTATTATATCTCGTAATTCTAAATCTAAATTTTAATAATATAAAAACAAAGTATTATATCGAATTTTGGCTAATATCATATAAAAGAGTGGTATTTCTTGAAAAAAAAAAAAACAATTCTACGATTGAGGGATGACCTAGTTAGCAATCTCAGCGTCGATTTTTGCAGCCATAAGCTTGAGGCCGTCATGGTACTTGATGAGCAAATCCTGAAACACCCAACCTTGAACAGGTTCGACACTAAAACACCATTGAATGACACAACCACCATCACTTTCTTTAATGACCCTCACGGTGGCCTCGTACGACTTGAATCCGATGTTGCTTTCTACCATCTCGTACTTGATACTCCGGTCAGCATCATCAACAGCCACCAGCCTCTCCTTTGACCAGCTCACGCTCTCAGATCTACAACTGTCTGATGATGGGATGTCGAAGCCCGCGCAGTATCGTATGCAGCCGGGCTCACCGTTAGTTCCGTGGACACCATAGCACGTAGGGAGTGTGGGATACCATTTATGCAGGTTGAAGAAGTCCTTCACTATTGCCCACGCTTCTTCTGCTTTTGCTTTTTCTAGTTTCGCTGAGGTTTTTCCTTTCCAGTTTTCAACACTCTCTACCTCCATTGATTTTTCTCAAAATAAAAAGCAACTACATCCAAAGATATACACACTTTTTGAAGACAAATCTTATCCTTTAACTTTAAGTTTTATCCTCAAAAGATAAGTCTTGTCTTTTTTGTCCAAAATATTTTTTTATTTTATTATTCTCCCTTTTTATTTTTCTTAATTTGAGTTTCTTTTTCTATTCTGCATACTTTTTCTAGAATTTTTTACAAATATTATTTTTGTTTTGTTGGTTCATAAATCAATTTTTTTTGTAATCTCTTGTACTCCTAAATATTCTCATTTTTTATTAAATTAATTTTTATTTGATACAAAAAATTTAAAATTAAATTATTTTAATTATTTCATATAATATTTTAATTTTATCCATATGTATCTAAATATAATATTAGACATAACATTAATATTTTGTATATTGTATCTAAACAAAATATACAAAAAATAATTTTTAGTATTTTTATTTTATTATCTCTTGAAACTAATTGGTAAAAATCTTTCAAATATACCTTTAATTGCAAGCAACTTAGATCTTTTTCCATTAGTATCTGCGAGCACGTTCAGCAAATTCTTCCTTAACAGTTTTTTCATGTGACTTTGTTCGGGGTGAAAACTCAGGTAAAGTCGATTTCATGTGAAATTGATATCTCAGAGTCGTTAGATAAAAATTTAGTCAAATCAGTCAAATCATCTAACGGCTCTAAGATATTAACTTCACGTGAAGTTAACTGCACCTGAATTTCCACCAATAACTAATAGTACATTAACATTTTTATAATGAACAATAAAAATTCAATAAAAATATGAAAATTATGAAATTAAGCTGAAGAGGAATAAAAGAAACTCATATCAGAGAACCAATTACCATCGTGGTCGGAATCATAAGTAGAGAGAATAATCGTACTTAGACTTGCAGTTGGTCTTGAGAATGTTTGGATTGGAATGGGCCGCAGCAACACAAGCAGCAATTTATTGTTTGTTTGCTGCCACCTCCTCTTCCATCAATGGATGAAGATGCAGAATTCGAAAGAAATTTATTTAATTATAATTTATTTTATTATTTTAAATTATCTATTAAAAACTATTTTGTTAGTTAAAATTTAAATTGATTTCTATAAATATTATTATTATTATTATTATTAGTTACATTCATTTGGCGGTTTAATTAAGGAAACAAAAAGCAAGAAAAGCCAAACGTGGCTTATCCATGCATGTATATATAGAGAAAGTATACATAAAACCAATGACATATCCTTTCCATGACACCTAGCCCTTTTCTTTTGAAAACTTTTAACATTAATCTATTCTTTCTTTTCATCACAAAGCCATTTACGAAAGAAAAGAGAGGGAGAGACCGTGAGTGAGAGAAGAGAGATTCCATGGAAGCCATGAACCTTTTCCGTCCTTGAGATTTGTAATTCTAATAAAAAATCTAATTTAATAAAAATATTTGTATTTTTTTATTATATATTGATGTTATTTTTATTTGGTAAAAGTTGACAGTGACGTAACTCTTTTTTTTTTTGAATTTGGCTAATTGAAGTTTTAAGAGGCACAAACAACTTCTTATGTCTTTTTTTTCAGTAGTTCGATCAAAAATTTTTTTCAAAATATCGTACAAAAGTAAGAGATTTATTTCAAAATTAATTTTTTAATTTACGAATGCCATTGAAGTTTAGTGAATAATTACACATAATTCATAAATGTCTCGTTTAATTAACTGATAAAAATTGATGAGATTGAAATTGTTGGTGATTGTGAATATAATGGAATGTGATGAAATTGGTTGAGATTATTTATTAATTTGAATATGTTGAGTTGATTATTGAAAACCTGTTATATGAGTAATTGATGAATTGAGTTTGGGTTATGGCTGTGATTATGATTGGTTTCATTGTTGTGAGTGATTAACTGGTGAGATTGATTTCGATTTGATTTGTTGGTATTGAATTGAGATTTGAAAATGATTTCTAATATTGGAATTAGTTTGAGTTATTGGAAACAGTTGAAAAAAAGTTGAGAATGGTTCGGTTGGAACGCGAAAAGAGTGGTGAAGTCCAATTTTAAAGGAAAATGCTGTCCAATTTTTGTAAAAATATTCGAAAAGTGATTTTATTTTTAAAATCTCATTTATAACCTTATTTTAAGAAATTATTGAAATTTGATTTATTAATCATTATTGGCTTGACTCAATAACATAAGATTTGAAAGGTCTAAATTTTATTAAAATAGAAAGTGGCTTAACTTCAAAGAAAACATTTTAATTATTGAAAACTATTTGATTTTGATTTATTACAAAAAGTCTTATTTTCACCTTGATTTATTAAGAAAGTATAAGATTTTACATTCAATTTTTTTTAGAATAGATTTTGTTTCAAATTATTTTTGAGTTCGGTTTGTTAAGAGAAAGAAGGAAAGAGGAAAGAGAACACGGCACATGTGATTATAAAATGAATAAAAGGTCATGAGAGGGTGACGAAAAGTAATTAGTTAGGGTGCTGATGTGAGAATGTTAAGTCGTGGGCTTTATGTATAAATGATTGTGCGGGGATGCCCGTATGTATGGAATGGCTTCCAGGAGAAAGTGGCACATGCTTCAGCTGGAGAATCAACGCCTGCAAGTACTTGCAGAGGTCATGTTCGGCATACTTCAGTTGGAGAATCAGTGCCTGCAAGAAGTAGAAACTTGCAGAGGTTCTGCTGCTGGCATGCCTTATCTGACTTACAAGTCGGATTGCGTCAGGTGCGGGTCGAAACCGACAAATGAGCTCATTACATGCGATAGGACTAGACATGCATCATCATTGTTTGCACATTTGCATTTGATTGTGTTTGCTTATCTTGTCTCTTTGTGATTGTGCTGTTTGTCTTATTGCTATTTGTTTGTGTGTTGATCTATTTTCTGTGCTATTAGTTTGTGTATTGAGGTGACTGAGAACTGAGGTTGCGATTGAGATTTGTCTTAAGTTCGAAAAATTTAAAGAAGGTAATTAATTATATAAAGTAATAGTAAAAAGTATTTTCAAAAGGTTTGATAAAAATATAGTTTTATTAAGTAAAGTTAATTATTTGCATTTTATTTCATTACTCTTACGGCATTCCCATTCCCTACTGAGAATGTGTGGTTTGTTCTCACCACAAAATCTTTCACCCTTTCAGTGACATAGGTTCGAAGACTCAGTTGGAAGCTGTGGGCGATTATTAGTCTTATTTGAGTTAAGTTTATGCGTTGAGTCGCTTTCCTAGAATTCCCTCGCCTTTGTTAGTTAAGATTTTATTTTATACAGAGAGATAGGACTTGTATCTGAGTTTCATTTGAATTTTTTTGCATGATATTTATTATTATTAATAACTATGTGACTAGTATTGCTTGGAGATCTTTGATATATGATTTTATATAATAAAAACAAAATTTTTCGGCTTTTTCCTAAAAATTAAAACGCAAAATCGAACTAAAGACTCAGTATTAAACAGTAAATATGGAAAACAGGTCAGTAATGTCTCACTTTTGGTACGATCATGACATGCTAAAAGTTAGGGTATTATATCCTTCACATCAGTTAGTTATTACCTTGCCAACGTGTCAAAAACGAGTCCGTATCAGCTTTTTGATGGCGCCTAAGTAACGTAAATTGTTTAAAGGACGATTCCAGATTTAGAGTGCAACTTTAAGGATGAATATAGGTATAAGAGAGTATAACTTTAAAGAAAAGGAAGACAAAAAAGATACAGTAGTAGTGGCCACGTATATATGTACGTTCGAAGAGGAAGTTTGCTATAACTTGATTTTAAAAAGTTTGAACACCTAGATTTAATATTTTTTTGGTTTAATTACTCTATTAGTCTTTATCATTTTATCAAATTTTTAATTAGGTTTTTATATTTTTTTTCTTTTAATTAAGTCTTTACACTATTTTTAATTTTATAATCAGGTCCTTCTGAATGTAAAAAATGTTTAACCAAATATTTCTCTATAAATTGAAAATATCCATAATTAAGAACTTAACTAGATCTTTAACTACATATTTTTTGAGAGAAATATTCTATTAAGTTTAATATCTTTTATACGAAAAAGACATAATTAAAAAATAAAAAATAATATAAATATCTAATTAAAGAAATATATAAAAATTTAATTAAAAATTTGATAAAACTTTAAGATTCACAGAATAATTAAACTTTTTTTTAAAGAGTAAAGATCTTATGTATTTAATCTAACTTTTTGTTGAAATTTTCAAAATATAAAAAATTTAAAAAAATTCTAGACATATCTTTAAAATTATTTTTAATTTGACTCATTTTGGTTAATTAGTTTTATATTAGTATAAATATTAAAATAAGTTTAATTAATTAATTTGAAACAACTATTTGATCATGTTAAAGTTCTAACAATATTTGAATTAAAGACGAATAGATATTCACAATTTGTAAATTCAAAAATTAATTCAATTATTTTTGAAAATAAAAAATTGTTTTAATTAATGATAAAAATTTCAAAGACCAAATTTAACATTCCATCTTTTTTTTTGGATTTGGTTTTGGGCCAGAATCTGAATTCGCCCAGCAACCCAACCTCTTAATGCTCGACCCTAATCGAAGCTCTTCTCTTCTTCCTCAAAGCAAATGTCTTGGCGCTCCAGCGTTGTCATCGAACCTTCCATCAGCAGCTCGACGACTTGATGCATGGAGGTGATCTCATAGTCGGTCCTCCTCAGCGATGTCACCAGCCTAGATTCGCAGCTTTTCCACTTAGGTTCTGCCATAGTCACCCAGCGCCGAAGACCTGCGTCGCTGACGCTCCTGGTGGTACACCTGCGTCTGCCGTGAGGTTCCTGGTCTCACAGTCATCATATGGCGCTTCGTGCATGTCACAGGTTCCCGTTTCTACCCTCCCAGGTAACCCCTCATCTCTTAGGCATCCTTGAAGGCTGGTTGAAACTGAAACTTAATTATCTTGATTTCGATTGTATTGATTATGCTGAAGAATTGCGAATTCTGCTTCTGTTCTGATTATATTCCTGACCTGTACTGGTGGATTAACTGCCCAATATCTCTGTAGTTGATTGCCCACTGTCATCGCTGCCAGTTGGTGAGCTAAATTGTTACCTTCTCGTGGAGTCCAAGTAGCTCCCACATCTGGAGCCTTTTCCAGCAGTTGGAGAATGTCTCTGATAATTGCGTCTGCTTCAGCTAAGGGCGCTCTTGCTTTAATCGCTTGAATCAGAGGTAAGCAATCTGTTTTAATATGAAATTCCTTATCTGTAGATTTTTAATGAGAATGAGAGCTTCTCTGTATGCTTGAGCTTCTGCTGCTAAAGCTGATGTTGTCCTAAATGTTGATGTTGTCCCAGTGATTATTTTTCCTTGCCAGTCTCTGACCACCGCTGCTGATGCTGCCATGCCTGTTCCCCTGTGAAATGTCGCGTCTGTGTTCACTTTCACCCTATTGTGTGGTGGAGGCCTCCAGGTAATTCTCCAACTCTCACCATTCCGGCCTATCATAGGTTAGTTATCTCTATTGAGCACCTTTGTTGTATTATGGTATTTTGCTGCAAGATGCTCAGAATAGATTACTGCCTGTTCTGGATTGATTTTTGTTTGCTGGAATATGTGATGATTTTTAGCTTTCCAAATGCACCAACAATCACATCCCAAATTGCACAAAATTTTTTCCTATTCATTTCCTGTCTCACTCTTGATTTTTTCAATTGTGTTCATCATCTATTTTTCAAAAGATTTCACATTATAGGTCGTAGGCACAATTTGAAGGCTAGATCCAAACCACACCGCTCTAGTCAACGGGTACAAAAGTAGTACATGTTCTATTGTCTCATCCTCTTCCTGGCATATGCTACACGTGGGTATAACTGCAATTTTGTGCTGATATAAATTCGTGTTCACTGACAGAATTCTGTGCACTGCTTTCCATAAAAATATTCTAACCTTTCCTGGCACTGGTAATCTTCAAATAGTCTACCATACCTCCCTCAAAGTCTAATCGTCGATGCTTTGCTGAGTTTTGTCTCTTCCTTTGAGTCTTTCTCCTCCTTCGCAGCATGGTATTCGGTTCTGACTGAGTACTGTTTGTCATTTCTATACAGCCAAATAAAGTGATCCTTTTTATTAATCAAACTATTGGGCGTTCTAGTTATCAGTTCATCCACATTACCATGGAATATGTCATGAATTTTGTTTAAGTCCCAGCCCTCGCCCTCTTTTACCAACTCGCTCACTCTTCTAAATCGATTTTCTCCGCCTCTCCCCAACTTGTCTATTCCTACCACCCAATTATCTTCTCAAATATCGATCTCTGCTCCATTTTCTACACTCCATCTTCCCTTCCTTCTGAGGAAATCTCTTCCCTCCAATATACTCTTCCATATCCATGATGCATTTCCTCCATTTTCCGCTTCCCATAAGCTGCAATTAGGGTAGTAAATAGCCTTTAGTATCCGAGCCCATATTGCATCCTCCTCCTTTAGAAGTCTCCAAGCTTGCTTAGCCAAGTCTGCTATGTTTTGGCATTCTAAATCCTTAAACTCCAAGCCTCCGTTTGATTTGCTCTTGGTCATTTTTGTCCAGCTCTTCCAATGAATGCTTCTTTTTTTTCCGTTGTTTGTCCACCAAAATCTCGCAATTGCTGATTCGATTTTCTTGCAAAAACATTTAGGGAATTTGATGATGTTCATGGCATAGACTGGAATCGCCTGTATAACTGCCTTTATCAAAAACTCCTTTCCAACTTGATTTAATAATTTCTCTTTTCATCCTTGCATTTTGTCTAGAATCTTCTCTTGTATCCACTCCAGCGCCTTATTCTTTGATCTTCCCCATCTCGCCGATAACCCTAGGTATCTTCCAGGATCTTCCCACGACGCCATTCTGGTGATCTCTTCAATATTTACCCTCTTTTGGATAGATACTTGACTTCCAAAAATCAGTCTAGATTTCTCAGTATTAATTCTTTGTCCTGATGCCTCTGTATATTTATTTATGATATGAATTAGTTGATAAATCTCCTCTTCTTATTCGCACCTGCAAAAATAATACAATCATCAGCGAATAATAGATGAGTGATGACCGGCGCAGTTGGAGCTAACCTTATTCTTGAAATAAGGTTATCCCTCAACGCCTTTTCCATGAGAACAGAAAAACTTTCTGCTGCTAAGATAAAGAGATAGGGCGATAGAGGATCTCCCTGTCTGAAACCTCTTTGAGGGTAGATCTTGGTTGACAATCTTCCATTTATTTTAAATCAATAAGTAGCACTTTTCACGCAGCTCATCATCAACTTCACCCATTCTTTACTAAAATCGAACTTTTCCATGACCCTTTGCAGAAAATTCCACTTCAATCTATCATATGCCTTATTCATATCCAATTTGATGGCTATGTCATTGCTTCCATGATTTCCTTTTCTATTTAATTTGTGAAACACTTCTTGTACTACTACTATATTATCTTGTATGAGTCTTCCTTTTATAAAAGCGCTCTGAACTGGAGATATGATGACATCTAGCACTTTCTTTTACCTTCCAACCAAGACCCTTGTTACAATCTTATATATGAAATTACAGCAGCTAATGGGTTTGAGGTGATTCAGGCTTTCCGGTTGACTCACTTTGAGAATCAAAACAACAGTTGTTTCTCCTAAGTGCTCTGGTAAGTTACTGTCTTCAAAAATCTGTCTCACCACACCGCACACTTTTTTACTCAGAATATCGCAATGCTATTAGAAGAATAGCCCGTTTAAACCATCTGGCCTCAGAGCTTTTAAGCTTTCCATACTAAGGACTGCCTCCTTAATTTCCTCGTTTTTGATCATTGCCATTAGCTCATCATTCATCTCTCTAGTGACTCTTGTTGGTATATCTCTTATGCACTGTTTCAGGTTCTTATCCCTTTCAGAAGTAAACAGCTTAGCTAACCTCATTATGTCTACTTCTCCTTATATCCAATGTCCTGTCTCATCTTTCAATTTGTCAATTATATTCCTCATTCTTCTCTGTATTGTTGTTGCATGAAAGAAGGTTGTGTTTTTGTCGTCCCATTTTAACCATTCAACCTTGATCTTTGTCCCCAATACTTTTCTTCTTGTTTCCAAAGATATGATATCTGGTTCTTCAATTCTCTCTCTCTTCTTTGATCTCTATCCGTCATATCGCCCTGTTATACTTGATGTAGCTCACTTTTCTTTTTTTCTATTTCTTTATCTGCTCTTTTAAACTTTCTTTTGCTCCACTCTATCAACTCTCTCTTGCATCTGCTTCTCTTTCTAGTAAATTGATTCCAATAGTTTCTGTTTCCATCATCCTGCTGCCAACTCCTCCTAATTACCTCTTCGCACTCTTCATGCTCTGTCCAAAAAGCCTAAAACATGAATTCTTTTTTTATCCGGTCTCACGGTTGTGTTTCCAAAATTAAGGCACAATGGTCTGAACTTATTATCGGAGCAGTTTTTAGAATAACATTCTGGTACATATGCAGCCATTTCCAATTCACTAACACCTTTCCCTAGTGATAAAGTTGTTTCTTGGATTGTTGTACCATGGTACTTACTTCCTTTAAGGTCAATATCCATTAAACCATTATCATCTACAAACCTTCTAAAAGTATCTAAATAAATTCTTGATTGTGGATGAATGCCTACCTTTTCGTCTTGACTTAGAATATCGTTAAAGTCCCCCAAATAAGCTGAGGTTCTTTCCTGCTCGTATTACTTACCGTAAGCTCCTGCCATAGTTTCCTTCGCTTTTGGAAGACTGGGTTACCATACACAAATACTCCCTGCCATTTCAAAACATTATTAATGTTAATGCTAGCTTTAATATAATTATCACACCACTCATAAACATCGATATTAGTATTTGATTTCCATAATAAACATAGTCCGCCGGACAAGTCCCGAGGTTCTACGCAAAATATCTTGTCAAAATTTAGCCTTCTTATTATCTTATTCATTTTTTCTTGACTGGTCATAGTTTCCATTAAAAATACTATAAGCGGCTTAACTTTTTTACATAGATTATACAATTCAGAAATTGTCAGGGCAACCGCTATTCCCCAATAATTCCAGCTAATGATACTCATGGCTGAGGTTGGGGCATGTTAAGGCCCGCCTCCTCAGCCATTTGTATCCCCTTAATCTGACCAGAGACATGTACGGCTAACTGATACTCCCTTGTGCCCAGAGTGGTGATGCTATTCTTTAATTTCTTGGGTTCTCTGTTCTCTTGCTCCTCCTTCCATTCCTTTTATGTTAGCAATGGAACCTGTTTGTTTTCTCGTTTCCTTTTCAAGTTTAGCTTCAATTCCAACTTCTTAGCTAATCGCGTTTCCCAATCTGTCCGTGCTTCCGTTCCTTTATTTTCATCTTCATCACTTGCTAACTCTACATAGTAAGTGTTCTCTCCAGGCTTGACATGCTGACCCCGAAATTCATGTTCTTCATTCTGAGCTTCCTTGGATAGCTTCCTTAAAGCATTCTCCTCCGTTCCACCCTTCAACGGTTCTTGATTTTCCTTCCCCCTCTATTCCGGCTTCACACGCTTGTTTCTCCCTCGTTCTTGCTAACATAAGTCTTTTTAATTCTTGGTCTATGGTTTCTTTTTCTTTTTTTCCGGGCCCAACTTTCAATCTTCCATTTTATAGCTGTTCACTTCTCCTTCTTCAGTTATATAATGATTAAGCCCACTTTCTTCAACATTTCATGCTTGCAGATGTAATGCCCCTATGTTAGGCCCAATATCCCTTGTTTGTCCGTTTCCACCTGATTTCTGCTCCTCATACCTCCTTTCTCCCTTCTGGGCCTTTTTGTTATTGGCCTATTTGTTGTTCCTCTCTCTTATCTCCTTAATGAGACTGCTGAGTTTATAGGCTGCTCCTAGGTCACACTGTGTATCCCTCTCTTCTTGAAAATCAGGAATTTTTGGTACTTCTTCTACCCGCTCTTCTGCATCTGTCATCTCTTCTTCTCTCCTTATTTGGTTTTCCCAAACACTTTCCTCCCGAATTTTCTACTGTAGTACTCGCTCAATCCTAATCCTACTCTTCCCAGAGCTTTGTTCTTCACCACTCTCTCTATTAGGGCTCAGATGTTCACGCGCTTGCTCCTCCCCTTTCTCTCTCCAACCTTGTTGTTTTAAGATGCCTCCTCCCATGGTTGGACCTGGTCATCCTTGACTTACTTCCAGTCCCAATGAGTATTTCTTCTTTGTTGAATCCCAGCATGCCATGGCTGTTGGATTCTTGCATGTTTTTTTCTCATGCCTAGTATACCACAGTTGAAATAATAGCTATCCGGCAACCTCTCATACTTGAAAAAGACCCACAATGTCATCTTCTCTCTATCTAACCAGAATCCTATAGGCAGCGCCTTGGTGATGTTGATGCTAACCCTGATTCTCAGATATGGTCGCCTGAGGATGCCATCTACTTTTGGATCTTCAGCTTCGGCCAAGACTCCTAACATTTCGCCGATAAGGATACCTGTCTCTTTGTCCATGAAGTCATGCGGAATTTCATGTACTTGAATCCAAAACTCCATGAAGTCATGATCAAAATCAAAAACTGATTCGCCCTCCCTCCATAATGTAACACCTAAATTAGCCTAGGTCTTACCTCACGTTATAAAGCAAAGGTTAATCAAAGGTTACGACAGTTCTAAGATTTTACATATATTATATAGAAGGAATTAGTAATATTTAGAAGCCCGATGAAGAATACAGCTCAAAAATAGGTTTTCAAAAGCGCAAAATGTACTAACAAAGCTACTGACTTAACGCATAAGAACAGATATAGAATAACAAAACATCATAGTATAATAATATAATATCATAAGACGCTAGCCACGACTCACGGAGTTTTAGCCGGCTAGCCATGTACAGACCATATATGAAACCAGATAGTAAAAACAGCTTATGCAAGTTTTGTTCTCTCAAATACAAGCCTCTAGGCGAAACAAAATACAAAAATGAGAGACATATACATATAATAACTCAAAGGACTCCAAAAGATATCCAGATCCTCCGCTCCTGTCACCAACTATACAACTCACCGAGGTGGGTTGCGACCTGCATCTGAAAAATACAATAGAAATATGGTATGAGAACCAGAGGTTCTCAGTATGGTAACAGTTTCCAGTGATGTAGGATATAAGACCCCGGGACGTCAAAGGCAATCTTAGACTCCATATCCATCAAAAGATTCAAGCTTAAAGCATTCTAAAACAAAACAGCATAATATGTAATTCCTCAATACAACTTAAGCCGTAGCACCATGACAGGGTAATCTACCTTAGGAAATTTCTACTCTAATCAACCACCGCTGTCCCCCAGCCTTCACCAACCGATCCGCCATGCGATCCCATCGTCACCGCCTTCTGAACCTCCTCAACCTCAGTAAAGCACAAGTATATACAATACAAGTAAAATACAAGTAGAGACATATACAACAATTAATACAAGTAGCAATTAGACATATTTAACAGATAGGGAAAATAATGTCAAGTCGGCAAAGCATACAAGCAGGTAGAAAATGCATATGATGAATGTCTACCCTACTGGCTGTGATATCACATTGTCGGTTCAACTGCCAACCCGACACATTCCCATGGAGATGTTGCCCTTCGGAATCATGGTGTGGGAACCCCCGAGATATAGTGCTCGGATCACTATCCAAGGTTTTGCGCCTGTACGCTCTGATGATTCGAAGGGATGTGGGTGGGACCTCTTGCCTCCGTCCTCACATCTAAGCGCAAGTGGGATTAACCACTGTCCTTACGCTGCCACCGCTACCTCGACAGGCGGGATTAACCACCGTCCCTACCAGGCGCATAGCGTCTCATAACCTCAAAATAAAACAGTAGTATAATGGTTTTCAAAAATATTTTTAGTACACAGTGGATCCATCATTTCATTCAGAGTCCTTGACACTTTTCAACCACTGTTCATTTACATCTCAGTTCCTTGATTTCGCATCACATTCATCACCCATTCATCACGCATCATCAAGCCTTCTTCAAAACAACAAAAACCTAGTACTCCGTTTGCTAACATTTTCTAAATAATAGTGTCTAAAACCCTTAAACCATTTCCCATGTTTGAGCACCAAAAAATATGTCCAAAAGTCTTAAAAAGGTGTTATAAAAGCTTACAACTTCGTCGGGAAGGTGAAATAGTTGAAAACAAAGCAAAATTTGAGAAACAGGGTGTGTGCGTCCGCACAGGAGTGTGCGTGCGCACGCCCAGGAATTTTTAAAAGTGTGCGTACGCACAGGTGTCAAAACATAAAAGGGTCTGTTCACTCGCACAACCTGTGCCAGCGCCCCCAACAGACTGGCCTCCCCAACGTGTGCGTGTGCACAGGTTTGTGCGTACGCACAAGTTTTTTCATTGGTGTGCGCGCGCACAAGCTGTGCCAACGCTGCAGACAGATTACCTGCCTCTGCGTGTGCAGACACACAGGTCTGTGCGTACATACAGGTCACAGTTTTTGCAGAGTGTGCGTGCGCACATACCAGAAAAACTCATAATTCGGTACCTTTGCAAAATTTCCAATTTTTCAACACCAACTTTGAATGATCATAACTTCCTCTACAAAATTCCAAATTTTCCAAACTTTATACCGATTTAAAGGGTTTTCAAAGATCTTTAATTCTAAACAAATTTCAACCAATTTTGAAAATCGAGGCAAAAGTTACGATCAGACAAAGTTTATCAAAATTTCACTTTTACCCAAAATCACAATTTTCACAATTGCTTTGCAAAACACAACCAAAACCAAACCAAACCATTCCAAACTCCACTTTTCATCAAAATCAATCCCCTATATCATATTACACCAAACTTACCACATTTTTCCTTCACTTTTCTTTATCCACAATATCAATATCAATATATCCCATATATCACACTTCATTAACAATTTTTCAACTACATCACCAATCAATCAACACCAATATCACACTTATCAACATAATTCACTCCTCAACTTTCCAAATCATTTATCCTCATCATACCACTATTAATCATCAATATCAAACTCAAAATCATCATTTCATCAAACATCATCATACAATATCATTCAACCACTCATCAACCATTCAAATCCAATCCTATCTTATGGATCACTAGGCTAAGTGTCCATGAATATTATATACTACATAGAGAAAATCGAAACCATACCTTGGTCGATCCCCCAATATGAACCAAATGAGCTTTCAACCAAAATTCAACCACCAATATAGCTCCAACAAGCACCAACAAGCCCCAAACTCACAATAATCAAGCTATATACATATAAATTACTACAAAATCAACCTAGGGCTCAACATAAATCAAAAGTTCACAAGAGATCAAAGCCTCTTACCTTTCCCAACAGATTTGGATGGCAAAACCCAAAGCTAAGCAAGGATTAGAGTGAACCTAAACATCAAGAATCACAAAAACTCACTTAATCAAAAAATCCTAGGTACCCGAAATTTCGAAGAGAAGAACTAGGAGAATTTTGAGCTTACCTCTAGAGTTTATTGGATGAATTTTGTAGAGCTCTTCACAAGGAACGCGTAATCGCTGACGGCACGCCAATCGGAGCTCTAGAACTCAAGATATGAGCTTGAGAAGATTGAGGTGATTAGGGTTCAACCTCTTCTTCTCTCCCTCTTTCAATTTCTGAAGTGTGTGTGTTTATGAGGCTAGGGTTCATTAAATGAACCTTTATATATGTTGGACTTGGGTCCAACTTGGGCCCAGTTCAATCCATTAGCGTTTTTAGCTCGTTTGTCCTAACTTCGGTCCAAATCTTTAAAATTAACGCCCGGTTTTCCATTTCTACTGTTTTTCTAAGGTTTTTGACTGTTTCTACTTTTTCTCGCGCAGCACCGGACAAACTTGAACCGGTTCAACCAGTTCAACTGTCGGTTTGCGGCTTTTTACGATTTTTCGCAGAAAACACATTTTCTGACTCAAAAAGACCCACTGAGTCCAAAAATGATGTTTAAAACCTCAAATTCTCACTCTAACTTTTTAGAATCAAAATTGGGCAATATAACCACTTAATTAACTGGTTTGATTAATTGCGATTCTTACACATAATCTAAGATTGACCAAATTTCCTTTGACATTCCATGGACAATTCTGAATAATCTGCAGTCCTTTTTTCCTATCTTGGAAGCTGAATAACATCTTCTTCCATCCAATGTCTGTAATTGCAACACCTTGAGGGTTTCCCACATTCCCAGCAAAGCATTCTTACATGTTTTAAAATTTATCTCCTTGTCACTTATTAACTTGCCCACCACATTTAAGCAGCCTTTCTTATATTCCAGTTCTCCTGGCTTGTTGAGTTTGATGACTTTTCCTTCAATATTGTTCATGTTGTAGGTTGCTAAAAATAAGTTGTTGTGTATTTCAGGTTTCCAGTGATTTTGGAGGTTCAAGTTGAGCGAGAATTATGTGAGAATATATAGATTTGGTTATTGAAACAAGGTTAAAAGTAACTCTCTTTTTGGAGAAGAACCCAAAATTCTTTAGAAGACTCTCCTATTGAGAAAAGAAGAGCTCCCTAGAGGAGAAAAATCATTATGACGATTCCATCTAAAGCTATTGCTAAAGAACTTTCACAGTATGACGGAAGTCCAAGCCCAATGTTTATGTCTTCTTTATGAAACTCTCGACAATCCACGTGGCCACACTGCCATTCTAATTTCTTCATCCGAGGGAATAGCTTCAGTTTCTTCTGCCTTCTCTCTTTGATCTTCTTTACCAAGTCACCACCAAACCAGATTCTTGGTATATCCCTCTAGGCGTAGCTGGTGTATTCGGCGGCTCCCTATTCAGTGCAATGCACGGTTCCTTGGTAACTTCTAGTTTGATTAGGGAAACCACAGAAAATGAATCTGCTAATGAAGGTTACAGATTCGGTCAAGAGGAAGAAACCTATAATATTGTGGCTGCTCATGGTTATTTTGGACGATTGATCTTCCAATATGCTAGTTTCAACAATTCTCGTTCTTTACATTTCTTCCTAGCTGCTTGGCCTGTAGTAGGTATCTGGTTTACCGCGTTAGGTATTAGCACTATGGCTTTCAATTTAAATGGTTTCAATTTCAACCAATCTGTAGTTGATAGTCAAGGTCGTGTAATTAACACCTGGGCTGATATTATTAACCGAGCTAATCTTGGTATGGAAGTTATGCATGAACGTAATGCTCATAACTTCCCTCTAGACCTAGCTGCAGTCGAGGCTCCATCTCTAAATGGATAATATTTTTGTCTTAAGGGATACGAGTTTTTGAAAGTAAAGGAGCAATATACAAGTTGTTGAAAAATCTTCTCAGTACTTAATTCTCGTTCTTTAGCTTTCTTCTTCCTTGTAATTCCAAGATCAGTTTTCTTCTGTGTTTAATTGTTGCCACCTTATGAAAGTACTTCAAGTTCTTGTCTATATCTTTGATGAATTTATACCTTGAGTGTTGTTCCCAGTATTCGGACATAGATGACTCATTTTTCTTCTCCATTGTCTTCCGTTACAAAACAATTTTGGTAGATAAGAATGCTCACTAGAATCTAAGGTTAATATATCTCACTATGCTTGTTATTTGCGGATTCCCCAGTTTGCCACTCTTTTCATCTTCACAAACCCAAAGAAACAACACCACAAGTATAAGGAACAACACTGCAAATATTGTTGAGGCTGTTACTTCTTCACCTTCTTCTTCCATGGATGAAACTTCAGCCGCTTCTAATTGGATCGATGGAATATTGAAGGATCTAACTCACAGCTCTAATAGTGTCTCAATCCCTCAGCTCATCAACGTCAGGGAGATTATATACCCTTGCAACCCAAACGTGGCCATGCTTCTTGAGTACAGGCTCTGCCTCCTCACTTCTGACTCCTCCGCCGGTGCTGGGGCTGCAGCACCACCGCCTCCACCACCTCCACAAAACAAAGCTTCGGTTATGAAGCAAACAAATACTTCAAACATGCATGCTTACAGCACTATGCATTTTCAAGATTCATCTTTGAATCAGTACTAGCCTGTAGTACCGCCAACACCGTTAGATTCTAACAACAATTCAGTTTCATTGGCCATACTTTACCATCACTGCCGCTGCCACCGCAAGGAAAGCCACCTCAGCAACCTGAAGAAGATCTTGTTACAACACCGGCAACCACCACGAGCAATGCCACAGAAATGGTAAGCTCTTGCCTCGGAATCTACGCAACGCTGCCAATCGTTCCTCACAGCCAGAAAGTTGCTTCTGCTTTCCAAGTCTTCAACGGAATCAGCCCCTTCATCAAGTTCTCCCACTTCACCGCCAACCAAGCAATTCAAGAAGCGTTTGAGAAAGAAAAAAGGGTTCACATCATAGATCTAGATATAATGCAAGGCCTCAGTGGCCTGGGCTCTTCCATATTCTGGTGAGGAGAGAGAGGGATAGGATGGAGAGAGGGGGAGAGGGATGGAGAGAGTTGAGGATGAGAGTGCCGTGTAGTGGGAGGGGAAGGAGAAGAGGGTGGCAGAGGTGTAGGGTGTGGGGTGGCGGAGGAACCAACATGGCTAGTCTTCACTGAAATGGCGAGTCATCACCAGAAAAACATTCAGAGACCACTATGGTGTCCGAAGCTCAATCTGGGGACCACTATGGTAAAATTGGAACCTCGAAACCTCGAAGATCAAATTGGGTAATCCCGTAAATCTCATGAACTATTATGGAAATTTATTCTACTCTAACTACATAAAGAACTCAGCATCATGAATGACCTGTCTGTGTATGCATGATCCTTTTTCTTTTATTCAACGAATGTAAAAAAGAAAGGCATACACACAATGATACAATTTTCAGCATCCTACTATGAATTTCCATTGAGTTAGTTGTGAATGTATAAAGATCAAACTCAACTACTTGGCCACTAAACCAGAATTGGAGGTTTAGCGCATTTCTTCTGCAACTTGACAGCTACGTATCCCCCAAAATGACCTGGGCTTCAGTTTTCTGTTGGTGGCCGTAAAAAGCCACCCCATATGAATTTCACATGTACCACAGTTTGCGATTGTCCATGCATACCTGCCAAAGTGCAGAAATTTGACCAACATGTTATCTTCTTTTCAAACATTCCAATAGAATGTACTCCAACATCATGGAGCCTTTAATCAAAGAATAATATTGATTTACATCCCCAGCTTTGTTATTTGAAAACTACCCAGAAGAATAGCAGCTTGGTTTCAATTTATCCGTCTCATTTCAAACAAACTCAAGTTTCATAATGTGGCCAGAAAATAACAAATTGCTAATGTGGCAGCGGAAAATGAGCATGGATGAGGAATTTGGCTGGGAAAGAGGGTCGACCACGTAAATGAGGGGCCTTTTGGGATGAGTGGGAGAAGATGCTTCACAAGGTTTTTATTTTTCCGTTCTCCTGTTGTATCTATTTTGTGCATCTAGCCTTAGTGATTGCAGTCATATTGTTACCGGGTAGTGCTAGGGAGCCAATGGCCTAACTGTACAATGTGTACAATGGGCTAAACTTTTGGTCCATGAATAAAATAAACATCACCCACACTATCTAGAATAACCATCCGAATACCAGGAATAATAAACATCTCATGTCATAAAATCACTCATCCTAAAAACTTAAGTTAATTTTGGAATTCACCAAGAATCGAACCCTTGACCTTTCGGATCTAGAATTCTAATACCATATCATGAACCCGCTCATCCCAAAAGCGTAACCTGACAGGACAATGTAACACTAATGGTCATATCTCTAATACTTTCTAAACCTCCATTGTACACATTGTACGCTTAGACCATTGGCTCCCTATACTTTTCTTATTGTTACCACATTTGATTTGATTAGTTAAAATAAAATAAATTAATCTAAAATAAAAAAATATAGGTTCTTAAAACACCCTATTTATAAATGGCAGTTATTTGTACATCTAATTTGATGTCCACTCTAGACACTTCTTAGTCGACAGTTAATCTAATGGTGATTAAGTTGACGTCTAAATGAATATCGGTATACCACCCTTTTGGGTAGACAAATATCATTTTCCATATATAAATAAACTGATATGCTTATGGCAATCAAAGAATCGGAGGAAATGAAATTGCACTGAAACTTACCCGGGAAACCAACTATATTCTGTAACTGGTGGCCCCATGAGGGCTAAGCCTTTTGACTTCGATAGAGTCATTATCTCGTGCACAAAACCATTTGAATTTACATACGCACCAAGAGGACCCTCACTAGACATCACTAACATATCACTTCGCTTTGCAATTAGAGCCTGCAAATTCAGAATGTTGAAACAAGCCTCACTTTAGTCCTGTGCACTTAAAAGGAATAACACAATCCCAAACTGTTTATATCTATCTGCATTGAAAACATCAGGGATCTTCGAGACATAATTATTACCTGACAGATCTTACACCGAACAAGATCAATACTCTCTAGTAATTCAATTTCCCTGCGCAGTCGGTATGGAATGCCATCAATATCCAAAAGCTCCTGTCTTGTAGATTCAGAAACAGGTATTTTACTGGCAATATAAAATGATAAAACATCAGGCATTTTGACAAGACCATCCACGCTTGGCGCCCCAACTATTTGCTTCCACATATCTACATATTACAATTACAATTATTAGATTTTACCCTAAGTGATTACTGACAGCCAACATAGAAGAACCAAAATTAATTTGTTAGATCCATTTTTTAATACAATACCAATTTACCATATTATTAATCAACAAAGAAGAATCAATTAAGTAATAAATATAATAAAATGTTATAGAATGAATGTAGAATTTCCGCTACCACATATGGTTATACCCAAATCACTGAGGTTAAAGTAAAAAATACCTTTTAAAGCTACTATTTCATCATTTAGAAAATGCATATTCATCTTTCAGTTTGTTTCTTCCCCCACTCCCCCTCTGACTTACTGAGCTTTTAGTTGGGTTTTGTTTATTTGTTTTTGTTTCTGATGTTTCCCTTTCAATATCCCTTTGTGGTGTTTTCTCTCCCTTTTGTGGTGTTTTTTCCCCCTTGTGGTTGGTTTGAATATGTTGATACAGATCTGGGAGAAGAATATAGTGAAGTTGGCTTTTTGTTCATGGAACTACTTTCAGACCATAAGAGATTTTAGATTTAAGTGGAGAAGAAGAATGGATATTTCAGATTGTTGCAGCACTTTGTGTGTAGCTGAAAAAACTATAGAGACTCAGATATGTCTCTGTTTTTGCATGGTAAAGATCCCTCGTTATTGAATATTGGGCCCACTCTCCATTTAGAGTTCAACATAGAACATATCTGATCTTGTTCTTTACATTTAGATCTAAGTTATCTCTCCTATCTGTAACTGCCGCTTGGCTATGTTTATGAATGAAATGTTTTCTTCTGTCAAAAACAAAAAAAAAAGAAGTAGGAACCCCAGCATCAAGGCCCAGAATATTAAACTAAGGGTTACTCTACAAAGAGAGAGTTGCACTGACACAAACACACGATCAAGGGTGACCTGGATCCAAGTGGGGCATGTGAGTTTGGTAAGGAAGTAGGTTATGCTGACTAGGACCGAGAAGGAGTGCCTTCTGCAGTTAGCTCTATATGGGAGGGAACTCTTGCTGAATCACTTGAGCAGAAGTCGGGAGATTCTTGGGGACAATGAAGGCTCCTAACATTTTAAGTTTCCAGTTTGTTTACCTTTCTCATTCTTATTCATCTCTACTGTTTTAAATACATTTTGTACAGTACTATTAGACTGAATACCCAAACTACTTTCAAGTTTTGCAGCTTGATTACCTTTCTACACTCTTATTAGACTAAATATTACACTAGCATATTAGTCTTGTTAACTTATAAATGACAAATTCGATATCTCAATCACATTGGGATAGAAAAATCTGAGCTAAAATGGAAAATGGACAAAAGCATACATTAGTTAGTATTATACACTTGCCAATCCAGAAGACTGTTCCTGGAGATTCTAAGATTTCTAACACATTCATGTTTGAATTAGAATCATTAGGACCAAGCAGTATGTAGAAACAAAAGCAAAACATAATTAAGCAACTTATATTATAACAATGTTGCAAAAAATAAACATTGAAGAAATGACAGATAAAGAGTTGGAGAAGGCAAAGCCAAACTACCTGAAGCTCTTTGTGCAAGCCAATATGAGTCAAACATACGATATACCCAATGAGGCCAGAATGCTCTTGACATTTTATGTGATGAGCAGACATCGATAGTTTTACGGCACCTAAGCTGTTCCCTTATGGAAGACTGCTTTTCCGAAGTAGAACAATGCCCAATTCTTGAATCTTGAATTTCAGCATCTTTTCCATAGTTAGAGAGCAACAATCTCAAGGAGTCAGAATCATTTTGGTTAGACCTAATTTCCTGATCAGACTCATACAAGAATTTATCATCACCACTGCTTGCTGATTCATCCATCAAGTCATGGTCATAGCCAGAGCCAATGATTGAATGGTGCATTCTCCTATCCATTGGCGAAAGCTCACTCTCAAAGCTATCTTCTGAATTTGTTTCTGAATCATTTACCCCAACTTTAGATCCACACACTCCTAGGTGAGAATACTTTGAGGGTAGAAGACGTGAGACGACACAACTATGTGGTATATTACTCAAAGGTGCTAACTTCCCAAAAGCATCCCGTGGCATTCTCGATGGCATGTCTTCCTCAATAATCTGTATCTCTCCATTAGGCTAAGAACCACCACCCCAACCAAACGAAGGGAAGGAAAAAGACAAATGGATAGAGTCATGAACCTTTAACAACCAATGCGGATAAAAGGAAGTAAACATGATAGTATTCTCACCACTCCTTCTGCATCAATCCAATGTCTTTTCAGATGAAAGCGTTGCTGTCCACGGGTGACCAAATTCAATGAACCATCCTCCAGGCGCCCATATTGTCGAATCTATCGGGATGGGTTTCACAAGTTGTTAGAACTAACACACATGTAAAGAGTGTAGCTTAGCAATTATTAAGTCGTGGATCACCAATACAGTGCTTCTCATCTTACTAAACCTTCAGCATTCAATATTGTACAGAGTATAAATATGCACATGTATAAACTGATTTGTCCGCGAGAGAGAGAGAGAGAGACACACACACACACACACACACAGAAGGGGGGGTTGCATGTGATGTGACATGACAGGTTTGGGAAGTGTTGAGGCCTTCATGTTGCTCATACAAAATCATTTTTCTAAATATTCAGTACACAGGCTGTTCTAATTTGATTAAGTTCCATCATTATTCATATACAAACATTTTTTCTACGTTCTTCCTATTCCATTATGAGGTTCCTATCTATAAGTATCAGAGTTTTCAATCCTTAGAGCCCTGGATAGATATCACCAAATATGAAACATAAGAGGGAGCCGTAAGACAAGAGGAAGAGGAGGGGGGGTCATCAGAAGAGAAAAGGGATCCTATCTTTTGAAGGAGATAATCATACTTATGGTTGGTTAATCAGTATGCTGCTGAGAAAGGCTAATGGCTATTGTGATTGCTCAACGACAAGGAAATGCTTTAATGCATGCCAAAAGTGGAGCTGGCACAATCCAAAAGGTTACCAACCAATATTGATGAAGACTTTGGTCAGATATTTGTCACCCAAAATATGATTTCAATCAACCAGCATGGATAGAGGGCAAGAAATAGCATTGGGATATCTTCTAACCGTAGTCCAGAAAGACTGAGCCATCATGAACAAGATAACCACTGATTATTGGTTAACAAATCAGGACATATTGTGATGTGAAACTCTAGAATAACAACTAAAGAAGGTTTCCTCAGTATGAATACGTCACAAACAGCACAATAGTTGGCAGGAAATACCTCTGCAGTCGTTCCAACACTTGCGGCTTTCATCCTATAATTTGCAGTATCCCTGTGAACTCGAATCTGGAGAGGCACCCACAAGTATATGTAATTCATGTTTTCAAGGACAGCTGAAAGAATCCAAAGCATGACTAAAGAATGAGCAGACATGGTAATAAGTTCACCTACCACACCAATAGTGTAAGGAACATCAACCTGACGCAAAGCTCTCCCAATAGCAGCCACAAGATTTGCTTCAGTCACTCTCAGGGGAAGGGTAGCCCCAGGAAAGAGTACGACACCTGAATATTGCTAGGATTAGCATCAGTTCTTTCTGTAAGTAAGAATTTACACAAAGCAAATGAGGATGACAAGATGATAAGTCAAGCGATGACAATTTTGCACCAATTTTACTCCAGGAGCAATAAAGTTGACCATTTGAAAGAATATATTCAACAATCATTAGTAGAATAGAGACCCAAAATAAAAATGAGCAAAAGCACCATAAGACAGTGCTGCACAATGAAAAGGTTAGGACACCTGAAATTCCATCCAGACGCCAATAGACATATAACAAAAGAAAGAACCTTAAAATAAGGCAAGTGAAAAAGCAAAAGATTGACAAGGACTACCATGGTGAAAGCAAAACCTCTTTTTTAATTTATAAATTGAATAGTTTTAGAGGACAGTAACTCATATTCAGAGAAAGAATGATGATTCAAATGTTCAAACATGATCCATAAGCACACTGCAAAGACATTATGCCTTTTTAACAAGATTTTATCAATATTTTACACGAATATTCAGCTACTTGTTGTATATAAAAGTAGGACAACAATGCAGAACCACAGAGCTGTCAGTTTTGACAAAAAACCATGTTATAAGATAAAAGACCATGAAACTGAAATCCGTGAAGGATGACATAGATACCTTCTAGACAGAAAAGCGGAGTGTTCAATACAGCACCACCATCATAGAAAGCTGTCCTATGGCGTGCGTCTTCAACCTCTGTGACATGCAAGTTATCACACTTCACATGAAACAATAACATGTAACAGTAGAAAAGGGAACATACATACAACCAAGTCCAATAGACAAATACCTACCACCCAAATATGAATGTAAGGATACTACACAGGTATTGTAAGTGAACTCGCCATCGAAGGTTGCGCCGCCAAATCCGCGACCACTGTAAACCACACAGCATGAACGATAGACTCTCAGTAACACTAAGAAAAAGTTCAATTTGATCCATTATACCGAATCCATGTGCAAATTGCAATTTCCCAAGAATTAAAATCAGCTAACTGTGCCTCTACTACATCAAATCCTATAACACCAAATGTTCCTTTTTCATATTTCAATAACAATTGAACCAAAAACAAATAAAAACGAAAGAAACCAAGTATATAAGGCATTTTAGCATTCTGTTTCAGTTTAATATAGCACATCCAAATGGAATTTTCAGCTGTAGCTCTCAAGAATCGCAAATAAAAATAGCTAAATCGAATTAAACGCCATAGAATCGAGAAAAATCATAGGAAAAAACAAGAATAAGGCCAATTACGTAGGGTCAGTGTCTTCATCGGAAGATTCGAGAATATCATCAACCTCCTCGATCTGCAACTCCTCAAGATCGAGCTGGCGAATCTGTTCGATCTGATACCTTTCCCTGTCGAGGAGGATTCTTCTCTCTTCTTCATCCATTTTGTTCTTCAGGGTTTGTGTGAATTGCAAATGAAGGTGAAAATAGGAAAAAACTAGAAACGATCAACAGTAATTGTTGCCGCTTAGTGTTCTTTATTTGCAAATGCTTACGGTAATTTTAAAGAACATTTTCTAAGTTGATGACTGACCACCACCTAATATTGCATGTTATTTAGTTATTACATGTGTGCATAGCCTTGTGATTTTAATTTTTACAGTAAAACATACTATTTGTTAAAATTTTTAAAATTATTTTTAAGTTTTATTTTGTTTAAAAATTTTTTTATTTAAATCAAGTATATTTTTAAAAGCTCATTTTTTAAAAAATTGATGACTAATTCGATAATAATTATACAAAAATAATTTTTCGGACAAATCAAGTCACACATAGTTTTCATACATTATTATTGAAATGATTTTAAAATTTTTAAAATTTAATTGTCAGAGATATATTTAATACAATTTGAAATTTTTTAGAACAAAATTAAAATAAAATAAAATTAAAAGATATTTTTAAAATTTTTGACAAAAAAAAATATATTTTATCCTAATTTTTATTATCAACGACTAACACTCATTCAGATTAAATCCCATAGTGATCCCTAATATTTACGACTTTTATTATTTTAATCACTTAAATTCAAAATTCACTATACTTATCCCCATTGGTCCTTGGATCCTTTCCGACATTGAGTTAACGAACGAAATACCGAGTTAGTTCAGACTTGTCACACTAGACAGAAGGCTAAATGATGTTTGTTCATTTTGTCGCTTAAACAAGACAAAAACGAGATCTTTTTAAAGAATGAGGTGAGATAAAATGGTTTGCACATTATATAAACTCTTCTTCGTCTTCTTGTTTTGCCTTATTTAAGCGCTAAAATAAAACGACACTGTTTAATCTTGTATATAGAGTGGTAAGTCAGAACTAGTTCAACATTTTGTTTGCCGACTTAGTACTAGAAAGGGTCCAGAAATTAATATAGTGTCCAAAGCTGAATTTCGAAAAATATTATAATGAATTTTGAATTTGAGAGACTAAAATAGTAAAAGTTGTGAAAATAAAAACTACTTTAGAGATTTAGTCCACCCATTCAACTTCTCAAACATCACCACATTCATCATAAGTGTTATTTAAGAAGATAGAGTAAAAAAAACCATAAATAGAAAAATTAGGATTTTGCCTTCAAAAAATATAAATGATAAATTAATTTGGATTTATCTATCTTGCGTTTTAAGGGCGAGATAAGTGTTGTTTTAGTCCTTAAAATTTAGGATCAAAATGAAAATCGTTCTTAGCCTTTTTTTCGTTTGTTTAAAATAGTCCCCAACATCACATTTAGTATTAAAATCATCTTTTTGAAAAATTTATCTTTTATACATTTAATAATTAAAATAAAAAAATATCTTTCTCTTTATCCTTTTCCTCATTTCCTCATCATCCTCCTTCTCCCTTCTTCTCTCATTTTCACCGCTTCCAAGTCACCATTTTTTATCGTCGAAATACCACACCACAGTTTTTTTTCCTTGTCTTCAGTCAGCTCCTTCCACGCGGTTTACCTCTTTGTCTTCTCTCTTGTCACACCACCAACAACACGATTTGACTCTTCATCTTCTCCCTTGTCACACCACCGGTGACACGGTTTGGCCCTCCCTATTCTCCCTTGTCACACCACCAGTGACTCTCCTTACGTTTCTAGCATCACCGCTCGTGCCTTTCCTCCTAACCCTGCCCACACCTCTGTGTTGTCCTTTGTCGCCGCCTCTATGACACCCTACTGTCGCAGTTTTTTTGTGCAGTACCATTGTAACACCTTAACTTTTAACACCTCATTATCGTACTAAAAGCTTAGGTGTTACTTATCTCTAAACTTTTTTATTTTATACTATCTTTATTTAATTATTAAAAGTTACAAAACCTACCTCCGTACAAAATCACAATAATCGAAGCTTCAGGAAAGGTTTTTGAATGAGAAATTGAAGAAGAAAACGTCGAAATCGGCTACTCCACCTCCGGAGCTCCCTCGGCCGAACCTTGCATGGATGACAACAGCTGTAACACCCTACCACATTAAGCTTTACGCTTAAGTCGTAAAACAGAGGTGGTATGGAATTACGACCTCTAAAATAAAATGAGTACACATAATAGCAGAAGAATTATAATATGCTAGGAGCCTTGAAGAATAGAGGAAATAAAAATCGCAAAATAAAAGCGCAACGCTCAAGGAACGAGTTAACTTGCGTGCTAAGAAAACCATAACTATTAAATATAAGATAACAGAAGTAGGAATAGAGTTCCAAAGGTACAAAATAACAAGCTCCTGACTCAGCTTGCGAAGTCAAGACTGGCTGGAGAATATACACACATATATACATATATATACATATCCAAAACCCAGATGTACATAAACAAAATCCTGCCTCTCCATACACCTCTAGGAGGATCAAAAAGGATAAGTTATGTGGAGAGAAAGCTAAGTACATATATATACATCATAGCATAACAAAATAACCCAGTAACCACTCCGCTTCAAGAGTCCAGACGCCTAACGAGATGCCTCTCGACCTGCATCTGAAAAATAACAACATAGTATGGAATGAGAACCGGAGGTTCTCAGTATGGTAAAGGTGCCACACATATAAGATATAAGGTCCTGGGAATGCCAGAGGCAATCCTAGAACGCCGACACTCAGATTACAGAGCTTAAAGTATTAAACAAAAGCCATAAAAGGTGGTTTTCTAAGAGTATCTATGCCTAACTAGCTTAATTTTACATCTAAATTTCATGCTGCCATTCCTCCATACCTCCAACTCCATCATGCATTTCACAGACATTTAAACAGATAAAGGCAAGCACAAGAAGGTTACAAATACTGCAGGTAACAAATACACATTTAACATGGCAAGTACATTTAGACACACCCAATTAAAGCACAAGCAAGTAATTCAAGTAATATGCATATGATGCATGCCTGTCCTATGGCTGATGAGGCTCATTTGTCGGTTATCCAGCTAACCCGACAAGTCTGAATTGTACTTAGACTGTCCTCCGACGTGCATCCCCAAGAGTCTATGCATAGCTTTATCTCAAATAATCAATATTGTTCAATGGGGGTAACATTCTCGGGAATTTATATAGTGCCCAGTCACACTTACGTTGTAGGGTCAACAGAGTATCGAATTTTCAACCTGGTACACGTGGTGGCAAGTCATGGCACTTAATCCAGGGAATCTCATATCTCAGATCATTCAAATTCATAAGCCATATAAATAATTCAATAATAATTCATCAATATCCACATCATTCTCAATTACATCTCATTCATCATCATACATTAAACATATTCAATCCTTATCCTTCATTATCACACCTCCCATTCCATCCATCAATAGTTCCAATTCAAAATATAATTCATTCTTTTCTAAGAATCAAACTTCAAACTTAAAACATACTCATTTTCTTAATAACTTAAAATCAAACCATATAACCTTTAAATCTAAATCTCTTTTAAATAATCATATAAACAAAATCTCTAACTTTTATAAAATTTTGGTAGCATCTCCTCTAAAACTCAGACTTTGCCACCCTTTTCGGGTCCAAACCTGCATTCTTTTCAACTCAACATACCCTTCCTCATCATCATAACAATCACCACAACAAATCTACCTCAGATCAACAATTATACTTACATAGTATTCAAATCCAACAACCAAAATTTAATCAAGAATCATAGTTCACAAATCTTAGGCTCTTAACACAAAATACCTCATTTCAATAATTCACTAAATCACTAGTTAATTAACAAGTACCAAACCAACCATGTTCATCAACAGGATACTAAGTATTAAATATACACATGCAATCCAACTTATCCTATGGTCATCTAGCCTAAATTTTCACAGAACATTATATATTAAATGCAAGAAACCTAAACCATACCTTGGCCGATTTCCACGTAATGACCAAAGCAAATTATTTAAAACCAAGGTAGCCCCTTCAAAATTTAACTAATCAGCTTCCTCCAAGTTCTAATATTCACAATTTCAAGCTCTAATCATTTATTCACAACCTAATACACATTCATAACACATATATATCCAATTTAATACTCAAAGCTCAAATTCAATAAAATTAAAATAAAATTATCGTATCCTAACCTTACCCAAGCTTCACATAAGCAAGAGTAAACGTTTTTCTCAAGCTAATTGGATCCTAAAACATCAGAAATCAAAGAAATTCAACATTCCCACTTAAAATTTGAAAATTGTAGGAAGAGAAGGCTGAGAGTGATTAAACAAGTTACCTATGAAATTGTTTTGATAGAAACGTAGAGCTCGATGCGGTGAACGCGTGGCCGCAAACGGTGCGGCGATTGGAGCTCAAACGGAGGAGATACGTGGGTTTGAAATTAACGTGAGGGTTGGGGAAGCTTTCATTCCTCCTTTCCCCTTGCTGTTCGATGCAGCTTCTATTGCATTTTAGGGGGAAAATGAGCTTCGGCTCTTTTAAAGGTGGGACCAGTTGGGCCCACAGGTCCGATTTGGGCCCGGTTTAACCGGTTCGGTCCGTTCGATCCAATCTTGGACCGAATTCTTTGAAATTAATATCAAAATTCTTGTTTCAATTAGCTCTATCCTAATTTGATATAATATTCATATTTATAGTCCTCCTTATTAAAAATTAATTTATTGACTAATTATTTACTAATTTAATCGGGGTTTACATTCTACCCACCTAATAAAGAATTTTGCCCTCAAAATTCAAATCTAATTACCTGAAAAGAGATGTGGATAATCCTTTCGCATATCTGATTCAAGCTCCCAAGTATGTTTCTCGATACCAGCTCGACTCTAAGCTACTTTTACCAATGATACTTCATTCTCGCGTAATCGTTTAATACTAGTATCACCAATTCTTATTGGAACTACTAGAAGTGTTAAATCTTCTCTCACTTGGATTGGTTCTGGTTCTAGAACATGACTTGCATCAGGAGTATACTTCCGAAGCTGTGACACATGAAACACGTCGTGTAAATTCGAAAGATATGGTGGTAAGGCAATTCTATAAGCCACTGGCCCAATCCTCTTCAGGATCTCAAACGGTCCAATATAATGGGGATTCAGTTTTTTAGTCTTAATAGCTCTTCCCACTCCAGTGGTTAGTGTAACTTTCAGAAAGACATGTTCTCCTTCTTCGAGTTCCAAAGGCTTTCGCCTCTGGTCAGCATAGCTCTTTTGGCGGCTTTGGGCTATAAGCATTCGACTACGAATCTTCTTTATCTGCTTAATCGTTTCAGCTATCATCTCAGACCCTAACAAACTCCTCTCTCCAGTTTCATACCAACACAACGGAGATTGATATTTTCTTCCATACAGAGCCTCATATGGAGCCATTCCGATGCTCGCATGATAGCTATTATTATAAGCGAATTCTATTAATGGCACATACCGATCCTAGCTCGCTGGCTGGTCCAAAACACAAGCCCTTAGCATATCCTCTAAGGTCTGAATAGTTCTCTCTGACTGACCATCTGTCTGAGGGTGATACGCAGTACTCAAACTTAGCTGAGTTCCAAATGCACGCTGAAAATCTCCCCAGAACCTTGATGTAAAGCGAGGATCCCTATCAGATATAATGGTAGAAGGCACGCTATGCAACCTAACAATCTCTTTGATATACATTCGAGCTAATTCCTCCATTGTGCAACTTATTCGGATAGGAAGTAAGTGAGTTAATTTTGTCAGTCGATCCACAACCACCCAAATAGTATCACAACCAGATCGGGTTCTAGGCAAACTATCACAAAATTCATTGCGATACTCTCCCATTTCCATTGTGGAATTTTCAAAGGCTGAAGGGTCCCTGACGGTCTCTGATGCTCAACCTTAACCTTCTGACACGTTAAACATTTAGATACATACAATGCCACATCATTCTTCATACCTGGCCACCAGAACATCGTTTTCAGATCCTGATACGTTTTAGTACTCCCCGGGTGAATTGAGAATCCACTCTTATGAGTTTCCTTCAAAATACTCTGTCGTAGGTCTCTGATATCTGGCACAATAATCCGGTTCTTGAACTTCCATAAACCATCCTGTCCTTCTGACACTCTCCATTGTTTTTCCTGTTCAACTGCTGGTAATACCTTACGTAACACTTCACTGTCTTGATGAGCCTTCAGAAGTTCTGATTTAAAATCACTTGAAATCTGCAACTGACTCAAACACAAAATTCCAGATTCTTCTCTAATTCCCAGATTCAAACCTTGAAATGCCTTCAGTAACTCTTCCTCCTGTAGCATCATCCAAGCTGCATATAAAGACTTCCGACTCAAAGCGTCACCACAACGTTCGCTTTTCCTGGATGATAATTCAATTCAAAATCATAATCTTTCAGAAGCTCCATCCACCTCCTCTGACGCATATTCAACTCTTTCTGCTCAAAAAGATACTTCAAACTCTTATGATCTGAGAAAACATGAAACCTAATGCCATAGAGATAGTGCCTCCAAATCTTTAAAGCAAACACAACAGCAGCAAGTTCCAAATCATGTGTCGGGTAATTTATCTCATGCGGCCTTAACTACCGTGAGGCGTATGCTACAACATTCTGGTGCTGCATCAGAACGCACCCCAAACCCTTCAGAGATGCATCACATTACACTTCAAAGGGTTCACTCGGTTCAGGTAATACCAACACGGGTGTAGTAGTCAATCTGTGCTTCAATGCTTGGAAGCTCTCTTCACATTCTGGAGACCAAACAAAAGGCGTATCCTTCCTAGTCAACTTAGTTAAAGGTAAGGCGAGCTGTGAAAATCCCTTAATGAATCTGCGATAATACCCCGCCAAACCTAAGAAACTTCTGATCTCTGTCACTGAAGTTGGTCGCTTCCAATTCATCACTGCTTCCACCTTAGCAGGATCGACAGCTATTCCCAGCTTACTCACCACATGGCCGAGAAACTTCACTTCACTCTTCCAGAACTCACATTTAGATAACTTAGCATATAACTTCCTTTCTCTCAGAATTTGCAGCACAGTTCTCAAGTGTTCAACATGTTCCTCTTCAGACTTAGAATAAACAAGAATGTCATCAATGAAGACAATAACAAACTTGTCCAGATACGGTCAGAAAATCCTGTTCATATAATCCATAAATACTGTCGGGGCATTAGTTAACCCGAAAGACATCACTGTATACTCATAATCACCATAACGGGTTCTGAAAGTAGTTTTCGGATATCCTCGTCTCTAACCCTTATCTGATGATACCCAGATCGCAAATCAATCTTAGAAAATACACCGGCACCCTGTAACTGATCCATTAGATCATCGATTCTAGGCAACAGATATTTATTCTTCACAGTGATCTTATTCAATTGCCGATAATTGATACACAGCCGCATACTCCCATAGTTCTTCTTTACCAGTAACACTGGCGCTCCCCATGGAGAAACACTTGGTCGGATAAAATGCTTACCCAATAGATCTTCCAGCTGAGCCTTCAGTTCAGCCATTTCTAAAGGTGACATCCTATAAAGAGTAATTGAAATTGGACTGGATCCAGGTACCAACTCGATTGCAAATTCAACCTCTCGGTTAGGTGAGAATTCATTAATATCATCCGGAAACACATCTGAAAATTCACATACAACCGGAATCTGCTCTAAACTCTAATCATCACCTGATACTCCTACAGTTAATAACATAATACCCTGACATTCAGTTCCTGAACAGTTTACTATCATAGAATTCAAATAGTAACTATTCACCACATCCGTTGCTTCTGACCCTTCCGGCATAAACTGTATTGACTTCTCAGAACAATCAAGCAAAACATGATTCTTGGATAACCAATCCAATCCCAAAATGAGATCAAGACCAGTCATAGGCAAACAAATCAAATCATGCACAAATTTACGCTGTTGTACTCGAAAGGGAACTTGTGGACATCCTATCCTAGTCACCATAGCTTCATGAGTAGCATTATATACTTTCAAATCATAACCTAAAACCACCATTCTCAATCCTAACTCATGGGCCTTTTCAAATGCAATAAATGAATGACTTGCTCCTGAATCAAATAAAGCATTTAAGATTTTACCAGTCATTTCATAATTACCTCTAATCAGTGTCTCAGATCCCTCAGCACCTATGGTAGAAGTGGTGTATACTCTCCCTGGCTGCTGCACCCTACCAGTCTCATACTTCTTCTTCTCAGGGCAATTAGTGGCCATATGTCCGAGCTGTCCACAAGAATAGCATACTCCAAGTCCTACTCTGCACGAAACTCCAAGATGATACCTTCCGCACCTCTGACAATTCAGATCCTACTGTGGCTGCTTCCCAAACCTTCTTCCCTAATTAACATTAGTATTCGGCCTTCTGTAATTACCCTGGCCCTGAGTCTACTGTAGAACAAAACCTCCACACTTGAAATTTCTACCTCTCGGAGTAAAGCTCCTCCCTGAAGGTCTCTGAAAAGATACCCTCAAACTCCCTTTCTTTACTACTGCCTTTCTCACACAATCTTCAGCCACCCTACTCTTATTCACCAATTCAGAAAACACCCTGATCTCCATTGGGGCAACAAAGCTCAGAATATCACTTCGAAGACCTCCTTCATATTTAATACACTTCCATTCAGCAAAATCTTCAGGCGCACGTTGACAGATACGAGAAAAATGACACAACTCCTCAAACTTACTAGTATACTCAGCAACAATCATCTGTCCTTGTTTTAACTGCATTAATTCAAGTTCCTTGGCATTTCTGGCTGAATTAGGAAAGTATTTCTTATAGAACTCTGCCCGAAAAACCTCCCAAGGAATCGCAGCACCATCAGGCTGCAGGATACGTCGTGTTCTCTGCCACCAATACTGAGCCTCACCTTGCAGCTGATAAGTTCCAAATTCAACCCATTGCTCCTCAGGAACCTGTTGGGCCTGTAATGCCTGTTCCATAGCCTGAATTCAATTATCTGCATCAGTGGGATTTGAGGATCGCCTAAAAGTTGGAGGGCAAACTTTCAGAAACGTTGCAAGTGTCATAGGACCGTCCTCATCATTATTGTTCCCATGATTACCCTGGTTTATTTGATTACCCAGTGCCTCGGCTGTCGCCTGCATAGCTGCAGCCATATTTTCCAGGGTAGCCATAAAGTCTACTAGATCAGTCCCTATAGGGGCAGGAGTAACGATGCCTGTCCTACCTTTACCTCACTTGTGACCGCGTCCGCGAGTTGACATCTGGTCCCTATACACACCAAACAAGTGATATTAAGTTGATCAGTCTCAATATCGCAGGTCTAATGCTTTAAGTTCCAAATGCATGCTCACAAACGTTTATGCCATATATATCAGTCAGATATCCTAATAGCACATAAACACATATACAGAGAATGCACAAAAGTACAATCAGTCCGTCTTTCAGGCTCTATAGGAACGAACTGCTCTGATACCATAATGTAATACCCTACCACAATAAGCTTTACGCTTAAGTCGTAAAACAGAGGTGGTATGGTATTACGACCTCTAAAATAAAATGAGTACACATAATAGCAGAAGAATTATAATATCCTAGGAGCTTTGAAGAATAGAGAAAATAAAAATCGCAAAATAAAAGCGCAACGCTCAAGGAACGAGTTAACTTACGTGCTAAGAAAACCATAACTATTAAATATAAGATAACAGAAGTAGGAATAGAGTGCCAAAAGTACAAAATAACAAGCTCCTGACTCAGCCTGCGAAGTCAAGACTGGTCGAAGAATATACACACATATATACATATATATACATATCCAAAACCCAGATGTACATAAACAAAATCCTGCCTCTCCATACACCTCTAGGAGGATCAAAAATGATAAGTTATGTGGAGAGAAAGCTAAGTACATATATATACATCATAGCATAACAAAATAACCCAATAACCACTCCGCTTCAAGAGTCCAGACGCCTAACGAGATGCCTCTCGACCTGCATCTGAAAAATAACAACATAGTATGGAATGAGAACCGGAGGTTCTTAGTATGGTAAAGGTGCCACACATATAAGATATAAGGTTCTGGGAATGCCAGAGGCAATCCTAGAACGCCGATACTCATATTACAGAGCTTAAAGTATTAAACAAAAGCCATAAAAGGTGGTTTTCTAAGAGTATCTAAGTCTAACTAGCTTAATTTTACATCTAAATCTCATGCTACCATTCCTCCATACCTCCAACTCCATCATGCATTTCAATGACATTTAAACAGATAAAGGCAAGCACAAGAAGGTTACAAATACTGCAGGTAACAAATACACATTTAACATGGCAAGTACATTTAGACACACCCAATTAAAGCACAAGCAAGTAATTCAAGTAATATGCATATGATGCATGCCTGTCCTATGGCTGATGAGGCTCATCTGTCGGTTATCCAGCCAACCCGACAAGTTTGAATTGTACTTAGATTGTCCCCCGACGTGCATCCCCAAGAGTCTATGCATAGCTTTATCTCAAATAATCAATATTGCTCAATGGGGGTAACATTCCCGGGAATTTATATAGTGCCTGGTCACACTTACGTCGTAGGGTCAACAGAGTATCGAGTCTTCAACCTGGTACACGTGGTGGCAAGTCACGGCACTTAATTCAGGGAATCTCGTATCTCAGATCATTCAAATTCATAAGCCATATAAATAATTCAATTATAATCCATTAATATCCACATCATTCTCAATTGCATCTCATCCATCATCATACATTAAACATATTCAATCCTTATCCTTCATTATCACACCTCCCATTCCGTCCATCAATAGTTCCAATTCAAAATATAATTCATTCTTTTCTAAGAATCAAACTTCAAACTTAAAACGTACTCATTTTCTTAATAACTTAAAATCAAACCATATAACCTTTAAATCTAAATCTCTTTTAAATAATCATATAAACAAAATCTCTAACTTTTATAAAATTTCGGCAGCATCTCCTCTAAAACTCGGACTTTGCCACCCTTTTCAGGTCTAAACCTGCATTCTTTTCAACTCAACATACCCTTCCTCATCATCATAACAATCACCACAAGAAATCTACCTCAGATCAATAATTATACTTACACAGTATTCATATCCAACAACCAAAATTTAATCAAGAATCATAGTTCACAAATCCTAGGCTCTTAACACAAAATACCTCATTTCAATAATTCACTAAATCACCAGTTAATTAACAAGCACCAAACCAATCATGTTCATCAATAGGATACTAAGTATTAAATATACACATGCAATCCAACTTATCCTATGGTCATCTAGCCTAAGTTTTCACAGAACATTATATATTAAATGCAAGAAACCTAAACCATACCTTGGCCGATTTCCACGTAACGACCAAAACAAATTATTTAAAACCAAGGCAGCCCCTTCAAAATTTAACTAATCAGCTTCCTCCAAGTTCCAATATTCACAATTTCAAGCTCCAATTATTTATTCACAACCTAATACACATTCATAACACATATATATCCAATTTAATACTCAAAGCTCAAATTCAATGAAATTAAAATAAAATTATCGTATTCTCACCTTACCCGAGCTTCACATAAGTAAGAGTAAACGTTTTCCTCAAGCTAATTGGATCCTAAAACATCAGAAATCCAAGAAATTCAACATTCTCACTTAAAATTTGAAAATTGGGGAAAGAGAAGGCTGAAAGTGATTAAATAAGTTACCTATAAAATTGTTCTGATAGAAACGTAGAGCTCGTCGTGGTGAACGCGTGGCCGCAAACGGTGCGGCGATTGGAGCTCAGACGGAGGAGATACGTGGGTTTGAAATTAACGTGAGGGTTGGGGAAGCTTTCATTCCTCCTTTTCCCTTGCTGTTCGATGCAGCTTCTGTTGCATTTTAGGGGAAAAATGAGCTTCGGCTCTTTTAAAGGTGGGACTAGTTGGGCCCACGGGCCCCGTTTGGGTCCGATTCAATCAGTTCGGTCCATTCGGTCCAATCTTGAACCGAATTCTTTGAAATTAATATCAAAATTCTTGTTTCAATGAGCTCTATCCTAATTTGATATAATATTCGCATTTATAATCCTCCTTATTAAAAATTAATTTATTGACTAATTATTTACTAATTTAATCGGAGTTTACAACAGCTCCACTATCAATTTCTCCCAAACATAAGTAACGTCAACGTGAAGATGAAGAAGATACGAATATTTTCATCAGATTAGATTTTTTATTGAAATTATGGATTTCAAGAAATCGAACGCCAAAAGTCGAAAGTTTCATGGTTTCTCAATCTCTCTCTCACGGCCATTATTTCTTTTCTTTCAACAAAAATGAAGCATGCTTAGCTGATTTGAAATGAGAATGACGATAATTAATGGTAATAATAATGATTTAGTTGGTTTGGCGACACATGGGGAGTTGCGTATCATGCATGAGCCACATCTCAGGTTATAAAGATGTTGAGTCAGCAGTTCAAGTTATAAATATCTTAAACGGATAATATGAAAATTGGATATATTAAAATACAAGTAATAATATATATAT